>NW_008752112.1:218393-220859 GCF_000715545.1 Opisthorchis viverrini
CTTGCTTACTCACTTGGCCTGACGAGGCTTTTATGTCAAAAGCGAAACGTTGCCCAGCAATAAATCCACCGATTGTCAACCAAGCCTCTCTAAAACGTTCAGAATTTCGTGCCTTCCAGCTGTAGGAACGGACTCACAGAAGTAAACAAAAGGTGGCCAATCATGACAACGTGGGGAGCGAACAAGTGGTACTGAGGCGACTTCATTCTGTAAGCGGTCACCAAAGAAGGCCAAAATTTTCAACGTGATAAAAAAGTTAGCCGCCGCTAAAGGCGTGACGTATTGCCCAAACTCCTGGCTAGATTGGTGAATCGAAAGCCAATTTTATTCAATGCAGAATTTTGCTACGAGCCACAGATGACTAACTCCTATCATCCGTAAGCCGTTATTTGACGAATTTCAATTTAGCAATGCGGAGGTTACAGCCAGAATTTAATTATATCTTAAACCATGTTGGTCGGAGTGTGCATAAATTGGACCCTGGACATTGAAGGCACTGTAAATGAAAAGCACTATTTGCCTATGAGAGCGCGTGGGTAGTGTACTTAACGTGCATAGCTGCAAAAAAGTTTGTGTGGGTTTTGACTTATATATTTCCTTTTCTCGATGCCACGGCAAAAGCAGGATCGTATATCATGAAGATGAAGCTTATATGGGAGTAAACAGTGAATGTGACAGCGCGCGTCGGCCCAATCAACCATTATTCAAGTTCTGTCTGATGCATCCAGGGAAGATGACCATTCGTTCGGAATTGCCGGCTTGGTACAACTGCACTTTGCATCCTGACTAGATTTGTAGCAACGTCATTTGCTCACTTCTTTCTCTGATAACAAGGCTAACGTAGCGACCGATTAGTGAGGTTTCTGTCAAAACAATGGGAGCATTTGATTGGTTCGGGAGCGTAGTAGAGGGAGAGAGTACAATGGAGTTGAACGCAGGTCTGGCGCCTGCCAGCTCGCGATTAAAGGGCGCACTCACCTTGCTACCAGCAGCAACTTAACCATTTACAAGTGGACGTGGTTCAGTACTAGCGAATAATCTGTCATCCTATGCAGGTCTTCTCGTATCAGCCGAACCTTCACTGGTGGCATCAGAGCTTTCCTCAGACTGAAAATTTTGACACTGTTTCGCCCGTTCTACGGCATCCACGTAAGCCACGTTAACTACCATACAGGGCTGCGGCAAAAGTAGGGTATGTGGAGACAGCCGCCATTCTCAAGCTTCGGACAGAAACCACATTGTGCATGTTCTAGCTTTGAGTAAAGTGATTACCTAGACAAAGAAATGTCTTAATAAAGCCGGATAAATTTGGCACCGTACTGTGTACGCAAAATCATGAGACGCCGCCTTCTGAGCGCTGCTGGCCAGTGAAAGGACCATCGCCAACAACTGCCCATATTCACACGCCTATTGGAAATTAGCACATTAAAAATGAAGAAGGAACATTTAACAAATAAACAGGGCCAAATTTAATTTTAAAATTCTTAGCCATAATAGTTGACTTCTGCTTTGGGCCGAAATGTGCCTGCTAAACTTGCGCTTCCCAGCTGCCGTTTTTATATTTTCTTCTATTTTCAATCCTAGGTCAAGCCGTGTTTGCCGACTTGCCCTGTACGGACGGTTGAACCATAGTTGTTTTACCCAAAATGGCTATTTATGGGGCCATCCATAGTAGCGGACATTCACATGTTCCCTCAACCAGCTTCACCTAATTTGTCCAGTACATGGGTGTTTACTAGATCCCACGACTTACCTGCTACACAAGCACACAAGTCACGTGACAAACGCCGTTCCACCCGCAACTTTGACCGACTACAAGTCAGTTCCTGTCTTGTACGCATCGGAACGATTCATATTTTACACACACATCAAACTTTCCTATATATAGGAAGCGACAACACAGTCAACACGCATGGACTCGCGCGCGCGCAGGGAGCAAGTAGTCAGCTAAACACTCCAAGTCCACGGACAATCGTGGAATGCGTGTAACAGCCAAACTGTGGAGAAAACACGTTCCCACCGTCCGGACTTTCATCAAGGAACTCTCACATACGATAAGTTCCTTTATTGACTTGCTCCCATTTCGTATTGTATTCATTTTTATGCGTGTCGCAACCACACTAAATATCTTTATTAGTGCACACACGCCTTCTGAATTGCATTACTCTCATCATCAGCTGAGCACTAATACCATGAACCAGGGTGAGGCGAGAACGCGATAGCCACTTTGAAGGCCTCCCGTTACCAGGTCCGTCAGGTTGTTCTGTTCATATTTTCAAGTGGTACTTGTGTGACAAATGCCCGGTTCTGTCCGGTACAAGCGTTTCGCCTGTCTCGATAATTTCGACCAAAGAATCTTACGTCACTCATGGCCCCGATAGCAAAAGCCACAAAACCGACAGGAATGCGTCAGGAATTCCTACATACGTTGCTTCGGCCACCCTGAACGCGAAACCAAAACCTCAA
>NW_008752112.1:220869-224250 GCF_000715545.1 Opisthorchis viverrini
ATTATTATTATTATTATTAAGTCTACACACATACAAAAGGAAGGTGACTGTGGTCAAACAAAGCAAGTCAAACTAGCCCCATCAAAAAGCTGTTGGTTAGATTCAAGGTGAAATTCTTTGATGAAACGAGCCTCTCGGGAGCGCCACCGGTAGAATGATTCTTGGTTGTGCCATCCAGTGCACTGGCTACCTGGTCTCATAAAGGCAATTTGCCGGTCAAGCCGCACCAATAAGCTCAATAAATCAATTCCATTCATTTTCCTGCCGAGCCCCGGACGATAACGAATTCGTTCGCCAACAGGGTGGTACTACACAAGCTGGAAGATTTACTCACATAAATTTTGGAATGTGTGTGGATTAAAGTAAAATCCCACACCGAATTTCATCACTGAACAGTGTTCAGTTGATAACAGTATCTTGCCGGACTGTATCAAATTTCCTTAACTTTATTCGAGCTTACTCACGGTCTGCTTTGGGCAGGAAATTCATATCTTCAGTGGTTGCCAAGGCTCGGAGCAATTGCTCCGTGGAAACGATGGGTAATTTGGTAGAAAAGTTATTTTTTCCTGTGTTATCTCCTGTGTTGGAAAAGGAAATGGTTTGAATGAGTACCTGAGCAGTGAATGTATTTTTCGTCCGAGGAAACTCAATATAGGGTGGGCATTCTAGACCTACGAAAATGATCTCATCCCTACAGCAGATATCTCTCCAGACAAAGCCATGGGAGTGGTTGCAGTTACCAAGTTTGCTATGTTTTTCTTTTACAGTCAGAAGACAGTGTATTGGATGCATGGAAATGCTTATGCGGGGAACTGAGTCCTTCACAGTTCTATGGGGAGGGTGGATTTTTGGGTAATGGGAGTAGGCATTACAATAGGATGACAAGTACTTCCGAGTTCTGGAACAACTTTAGCAGATTAAGGTGGTTTTCTGGTGCATGCAACATCAGTCGTTAAACATTAGACATAACGTGAGCCACTGGCAACATATCCGACTGATCATGTTGAACGGGATACCATCATTGTGACGTCCATCTTGGGTTCGTGGACTGCCCACCCATCTTGTTTGCGTCAGTTGGGGTTACCGTGGTCTTTGGCATTGTTCAGAAACCCTTAACAGCTAGACATCAGCGTGAGCTGAGGACTTTATTAGGTCCATGAGAAAGGCACAGCAGCCCACTGCTAACGTTCAACCGAGGCAGTTAGACGGTAATAACTGGACCTGGGAGTCAAAACGAAAAAAACACTGACAGAGAGCAATAGATAACAGGTTAATCTTCCAACGATATCAGGCAGTTTAGCGTGGTTAGGCAATGCTCTCCGATTTTAGACACGACAATGGATACTCCGGTGGAGATAGCAAGAAATATCGGAACGTGCTTAATATGGAAGGATGTGACCATGTGTGAAAATGAGGAGTGCTCATTAATTAAAGGTATGCTAGTGGTGATGTACAAGTAGTTTCATTAGTGTTATTGGATTTTCGTAATTGATGCTCCTCTTAGCAGTAGAGAGGATTATGTGTAATAATATTTTTTGCGAGAAAACTGGCTTTGGTGCGGTGCAAACTCAACTAAGACGAAGGTGGCTCAGTATTGTAGAGAATACTTTCAGGTCGTTCCACGTGGAGATTTCAGAAATATCTAACGGACAGAAGGTCTGCAACATCCGTCATTGAGAGCGTTGCCAAATAAATGACAGCTGTGACAAGTCTAATTCGGCAGCTAAAAGATCGATAAAAACAGTGCTTCTTCATGAATTTCCCGAATCCTGCAGTTTATTTTTTGCCTGCCACCTTCAAATCCTAACGATCCGAACTCGCTTGATATTCTATTCGGAGGCACGTAGTAACCGTGCTTCTCTGCATGTTCCGGTTCACTGGTGATCATGCCTACATCAAATAATGCCCACTTCCAATGACGCTGTCGCTTTTCCTAACCCCTGTGCCCACAATCCCAGTAGTGCTTTCATTCTCATTGTAACATTATTATTATAGTATTATAATTATACCTGACGGAATGCCACCCACAAGTTAAGATTGAACGTTATTATCCTTATTGTTAATGTTATTATTTATTTGGTTGGTTCCGCTCCTGTCGTTCAGCGGCTGCTGCTCACCTGAAAGGCGGAAGCGAAAAAAGGGTTAGCATTGCTCTTTAATTTTCCAATGCAAGCATTCACATAAGGAGCGTCTTATAGTGCTTAATACTGGGCACTAGATGGAGCGTGAACAACCGTCAGAGGAAGATTATTCTACGCACCAATTGCCCGAAATGTGAAAACATTTTGCCTCAAAAAGCGAGCCCCCTGATCTTGAAACTCACCCTACCACGGCATCGCCGTGTGTCAGCCGGATCAACGGCGAAAAACTGTTTAACTAAACCCTGTACAGAAAGAACATTAGCAAATATTTGATCTACCTGGAATAAAGGATTCTCCATAGGCAAACATTTCAGGTGCCGTTACTTGCAGCTCATTCACCAGCGACTTTCAGACACCTAGATTTGCTGTTGTTCAAGAGTTGGGGCGGAAATGCATCTGCTTGGTTGTTTGCGCATCTTTCTGAGGCTTCATTTATAAGGTGTCAAAAGGCCCTGTGCGTTGGGTGGCGGCACGAAAAGTATTAGTTTCAGTGGCGCTCGCTAAGACTTGTCTTCGAAAAGGACTGAAATTTAAAGCTGGTCAGTAGCCTAAGGATTTAGCGAGCTTTAGTTATTTTGCTTAGCTACAGTCGCTTTTCTTTCATGTTGGTGTGGACTATTAAATCACGCGCAATCCGCCCAGCCAAATGGTTGTATGAGGAAGTTTCTGGTTTGCTGGATTTGTAATATCTTCTACCAAAACCTATTGACCTCTCTCTACCTTGCCCCTCCCATTAAGAGTTTTTACCTTGGTATCTCTCGACATGATAAGCCATTGAAAGCCTTGGACAATAAAATACGCCCAGACGGCTGTGAATATCGGAAATTTCTGGATTTCTCATTAATACATTTCATCAACAAGCTCTCAACTAACCGAGAGTCCTTCCGTGTATCCCTCGAATGTTAAGATGAGAGCACCGCTCTTAGGGGCCCTTCTAGCAGTGAATTACTCGGTCGCGTATTTCGTGGGCGCTGTACCCCAAACTGTCACCAAGTCACTTGTCTGAGCTCCACCAACGGTAGTCTCACCACTCATCCTGTCAATATAGCCGACCACTTGAATGCTTACTTTGCCAGCTGCTTCTTACCTCCTTCTCCCAAGTTCAATCCTACAATCTCCGCCTCAAATTACACCTCTACAACAGAGTAACCGCCCATCTCTGAGCAACTTGGCCCTTCTTCAAACCATCAGAGACTCCGCCGTGCCAGCGCGGTAGTTTGAAAGCTGTTTCGTTTTTTCC
>NW_008752112.1:231461-232400 GCF_000715545.1 Opisthorchis viverrini
CCCTCTCAATGCAAACAATATGTTGTTTGTCCCCATTTTAAATCCGGATTTAGGCTAACTGCTTCCAAATACAGAGGGATCTACCATACCCCTCTTTTAATGCGAATCCCCGATCGTCTGGTCAAAGCTCCGTTAATCAGGTTTCTGCTAGCTACAAACGCCATAGATAATCAACAGTACGGATTCCTATCTCTTAGTTCCGTAAATGGCTGCCAGCCTCACTTACGCTGGATGCTCCTTGTAACAGCATATCTGGACATCCAAAAGCCTTCGACCATGACCCCACGCCTCCCTGCTACACAAACTTAGCACCGTTGGAATCACGGAAATCTTATTTCAATGGTTCGCCCCTATTTATCAGACAGGGGGCAAATAACGCAAATCGAGGACATACAATCATCTCCACAATCGATCACTAGCAGAGTCATCCAAGGAAGATTACTAGGCTCCAACCTTTTCTTACTGTACATTAATGAAGTCTTCGGCGCCATATCCCGCGGCAAGGCCTTCCTCTTCGCGGACGATATAAAAATTGCGTACATATTCCCCACCCCTGCAAAAACCCCTGCCTTTCACCAGATTAAGCAAGAATAAGATTCACTGACTCGCTGGTCGAACGACTCTGGCCTAAGCTTCTCCTCCACAAAATCCTGTATAACATCCTGCCGCTGCTCTCTCCCGGCGGATGTTTACACAAGTAATGGAAACCCTATTACCCACCCCACAGCGATTGCAGATGTCGGCCTCAGATACTCCTGTACTTCTTTTACCGCCCCGTTGTCAAATCCTAGGCCTCGAACCACCATGGCTCAGACGGTTAAAATTGAATCCAGCTCACTTACACCGTTTGATGGAAAAGAACGCCTTTATAGCAGAGGCTACACCAAGCATAAACTTACAACCTCGCTACAGACTCCGCAACTCCTGTAATCCCTTAGT
>NW_008752112.1:233350-250443 GCF_000715545.1 Opisthorchis viverrini
GCCGTTTAGCCATGTTGCAATCGCCGTGGGTATCAACATTCCTGTCCCACCGACTCATTGACAACTGTCATTTCACTTCTCCTCCGCGACTTGCCTCTACCAGCGCCTGTATGCTGTTGCTTGTTCGGGTTGACTGGCCTATCTTTATTGTCCTTGCTTTCCACCGACCAAAAAATGGTAGCTGGAGTATTTAATAATGCACAAACCGCACTTATGACTGCCTGGATGGTTTTCCACCTCGCAGATCTGGTAGCATGCACGAGGGAGACAACCTCGTGTGGTGGACGTGTTGACCCTACAGGGAGGGTCGCCATGTTACGTTGCGCCATTGTGCGCTTGCATACCCGTCACCCCTCCAGTAGCACGGGTGCATCGCCCATCGCCGGTGGTTCTGAGTCTGGCCAGTCAGGAAATCAAAAAAGTACTGCTTACTTCTGTTTGTTACTGCTGGTGCTCAGCTCGCCTCGGTAGAGTTATGCAACTGACAATGCCATAAACCACAGACAGAAAAAAATGGCCTCTCATCTGTAAAAACAGAAAATTAAAAGATCACTTGGGATAGCCCGAAGATACTCTGCAATGCCCATGGCCCACATAGGCGAGCATAATTGCATCTGCTTTCGTCAGAACAGAGGCTCTACCGCAACAAAGCCCATTCCGTCATCCAAACAGAAAATACATCTACTCACCACTCCCAGTGGTAGACACGAAAGTCTTCAACGCTATGCATCACCTACAGATTAGAGCTGATATCAGTGCTTCGGGGACTGGTGACTATTTCTGAGGCACACACATACTCTACTGGTATTATCCAACTCATGTAATAAACACTCGATTGACCAGTTAGCTTAGAAGTCCATTCACGCCAGCCCTTACACATCTGATTCCCATACCACGCTTCTGCGCGCTTATATCGGCTTTTACTAGATCCCTTGTAATGTAATGTCGTTTGTTAGCAAACTCAACCCCTGGTCGCTAGCCTACTATGTACAAATCTATCTATTTCTTACTCCATGTAATCACATGTTATCACCCTAGTTGCAGCAGATGCCAAGTTTTTCTTTCTGTGTATTAATGCGTGTTATCCCATTTTATATCCCCTCAAACTCACTATGTGTTGCGAATCTCCCCCATCCCCTCACCTTCCCAAGCTTTTAACTTCGGAAGTGCCCGCTTTGGACGACCTGGTTAGCTGATCTCCACTCCACCTGCCCTATGATCTACGACTCCGGGATCACCAAGCGGACCAAGGAAACCTGCAGTCCCATATCGGCTTCGTTCCAGCTAGTTTCCTCGACCAGGCTGAAATGAATACCACTGCTCAATGAACTGCATACCCAAGACGAATCATCTCAAATGTGACGTCCGTCACGGGGCTGTCCAAAAACTGAAGCATGTCAGGCCAATGACGACACGGCACTGCCATACTCAGTTTGATAGTACACCCGCAACTGTTCCATTCCTCCTCCCGACCGAGCCCTCTTGCCTACTCGATTCATTGACCCCAACTACCACCATAACACTCATTTCAACCTGTTAGACTACTCGTTTGAATGCAACCACCTCTATGTCCTCATCCAACCAAACTTCTGCACCTGACTTCCCAACAACAATGCAACCAGTGAGTCTGCTTGTTCTCAGATTGAACCACAATTTTGAGGCTAAACATGCCATGTTCTCCCAATTCGAATTATTCCATCTCCACCTCCACTTTTGCTGGTTGTGACTCCGGCCATTTACTCAACCATCCAGGGTCGCTCATGGCCAGAAATGGTTTTCCAGTTTTAGTTCATATCAGCCGACTTAGTCTTTGAATTAGTCGGACCTCATACCTATTGTTCCCCACAAGTTACAAAAGAAACATATTATTATTTAATCGAGTACTTCCCACTGTCCATGAAATTGTCCCATTTTCGCGCAATCCCCACTACCCGCAAACCCCCATTCGGTCTGTAAACGCAAGATCGTGCCAGACGGTATGCCACCCACAAACTGGAAATACACATTATTATTATTATTATTATTATTATCGGGTGTTTAGCTTTGGCTGTGGTTGTCATGGGCGATGCGTGTCCACATTACGGGGGGCCGCATTTGACATGGTAGAGCTGGAGACTGGAATGCCCAAGTACTTGGTGGCTATAGATTTTTGGCAACATTCTTCGATTTTGAAGTCGACGCTTGTGGTCGATAAGCTTCGCTGCTTGTCTCCAAAAATCTGGCCCAATCCATGTCAGAAATTGTTACTTTGGCGGGGAGTTCACTATCGCATCTTTATCGTCTGCTGCGAAAATATGCGATGATAGTTCTACGCACTTTAGACGCTGCATTCCCGTCAGGTTTGCTTCCCATCGAGCACTGCTGCCTTTGATATTCAAGGGCTGCGGTATTCGAGTATTAACTGGAATCCGAAATCACGGCCGGTTGCGACGGCAGGCTTTCAAGGGCGCAAATGACCATAAATACGGTAGGTTTGGCCAAAAGTTTGGGGTCGGCTGAACTGGCGCTAAGCAAAAGTCTGGTTTTGCCCCTCCTGTAAGACGTCCTGTCCCAGCCCCTGCGCCCTTAGGGGACAGTCCTAAGACATACAATCGATCGTTGAGTTGACACAACTCCTCAAGGTCTTCTGTACGGCAGTGTTCGTTTCCGCGTTAGAAAAATGGATGATCTTTTCCCCAAGCAACGAACTCGGGATGGACGGCGCTAGGTTCTCCTTCAGGGAAGAAAATTCACTAATGTCTTAAGTTTAGGCCTTTGTGTTCCTTGTGTTTATATCCTCGATGGATTTAGAAAAATCTAGAGTTTTGAATTTAGTAGCCCCATTCGAAAGTAACATTCGCGCTTGTCCTTCCGACTCAGCAGTGGTGAACCTGGTTACGTTTGTGATAGCTCTCTTTTTATTCACGAACTTTATAACATGTTTAAGGCAGAGACAGCTTGCGCAAACAAACGGGTCGCTAGGTTTAGATAAATGGTTTATGTTTACGCACCCTAAACCCGTACGTTCAAAATGCCGCAAGACGTTGAAAGTGCAGCGCTTTATAGAACCTCGTACATTCGACGGACACCGATTTCGTCCACATATGTTGTGGCCCAAAGAAAACTGCGGAGAGCAGTCTGTAGCGAGTTGGCCCATGACTGAGACTAGATGCGTTGCAGGAACTGAGTGCAAGCTAACAAATTTTTTAAGCAACAGTTTTGTTAGAGTTGGAACTTCAACAAAATGGCACGCTTTATCTTTGTTAATATATTAAAAAGTGAGGAAATGTATTTACAAATTGACACGAGCAAAAAACGAAACCGAGTTTGAACGGACCGCGCTGCCGTCAGCGACCTTCGGTCCTGGAGGTGCTTCTCAGCAATGCATATTCCATATTCACTGAGGTCATAATCAGGCCTACGCTGGACAGACGTGACTGCAACATGTCATTTTGAGGGAAATGAAATCCACTGGTAAGCCCGGTCAATCCAAGCTCGTCAACCGCAGAGATGACCAGTTTGTAGTCAACCACCTCCAGTGTGATAGACAGTCCTTATACTTTCGGCATTTTCCCTAAGAACCGGGAACGTACACTCACTTTCAGGGTGCTAAAAGTCTGCCAACCTTGTATGCCCAATCATTTTTCACCCAATCACTGTCAAAAAATTGTCTCAATCCACTACCAAATAGCCTTCGTGAAAGAGTAATCTTTAATACGTCATACCCAAAACCCCTCAGCGGTCATCGCTGAGGTTGGAAAACTGCAACTCAATCGCCCCAACGGCCCAAACCCACCAGAGATACTGGGAGACCAAGCTGAAAGCGAAAGTTCATGGCACTCCTGGGCTCTCATTCTGATGAGCACAACCCAACCGAATAGTGACAGGAGATTTTTCTCTGATATCCCGTGATATCGAACTAATGTGGACCTATTTCAAGGGATTTTTAAACAACAATCGCAACAAATTACGGAAAGTATGAGCCAAAATAAATCGCAATAGAAAGTGCTGGTCTTGTGAGACTAATAATAATAATTACTATTATTCCCAACTAGTGGGTAGCATACCGTCGGGCATGATCATGGTATTACAGTCAGAATAAAGGCATGACTGGTGGGGTTTGGGATTAATGGGAGCTTCCTGGAAAAGGGAAAGTGAGGTACACAGTAAACATTAATGAAGTAGAGTTCATCACACCTGAGGTGGCATGGGGGGGACCCAAAATTACAAGGTCTCTCTATATCCTATGGAGAACATATCACATGGCACGAGATCTGAGCGTTAGGGTCTAAAAGTGGCCGGCAGAGAAAACAATACAAGTGAGGGCATAACAAAGAGCTTCCTGACTGGAACGTGACAAAAACAAAAAACTTCAAACTACAGGAAGTGTGGGGCCGGAATAATGGATATGGAGAGGCAGCAGAGTTGCTACGTCATGGCGGGCCGGTTTGAACTAAAGCCCGGAACTGTCCCTAGGGATTCATAGCTCTGGGCTGTGTGGCGGATGGCCACGGAATGCTATGTGGGGGTGGTGTAGTGGGGTAAAAAATGTGGTACGGACAAATGGTAGCGGGAAACGCAGACTTACAATGTGCAGTGAAGCTTTTGCCACTCACTAGTGTTGCAGATGGAGCAGGGTCGAGTGTATAAGTTACTTGGGAAGTGAGTTCACGTAAACTGAGCAATAATTGACTGAGATGGTGAGGAGTACGAATAGAAGCCGCCGAGATCTTTACATCTGGCAGAAGGTTCGGCAGATTGTAATGAATGCCTTCCGGTCGTGGCCGGGAACAAATGGAGGTTGATTGTGGTTGTCGGCATGGGAACCAGTGAGCGAGAGGACCTGGACAAAGTAAGAGGGGAACAATTGCGGGTATGCTATCAACTCGGGTATTCCAGCGCCGTACCATCACTGCACTGAACTTCTAGACAGCCCCTTGGTGGACGCGTGATTTAAGTTGTTAGGCTGAGATGTGCAGTCTTCTTGTTGTTGTTGTTGTTTCCCCTTTTATTTTTCGGGTCGGGATCCCTTCCTTCGTGATGCACAAATCGGGTGGAGTTGACAACGGCCGAACAGATAGTCCATAGCGCGCATTACCACGGGTCGAAGCTTGGGGAGAAGATGAAATGAGATGAGATCAATAAGGTCTGAAGAGTTATAGGGGTTATCAGGCAGGATATAGTCCTTTAATAGGGGCAAAAAAATGAACGTCCACCACAGTTATGGAAGAATATCAGGTGATTAATCAAGACAGGATAAGGATGAATCTGTACTCAGTAGTGTAGTCATCAGAGTCAAGCTATTCGGTAAGGGGATTCGTCCCTCCGGTCTCTACACACGGTAATTTCAATGTCTAGCGAATACTTACTTCGGTGATTCGGCTACGGCAATGTGCAAGGGGTGGAAATACTCTTTAGCTTACACGCCATGGATTTTTCGTTCAAATGGTTATCACAGAAAGGTCGAACCTAATACGGATTCTGGGTGGCAGCCTAACTCACAAGGTGAGCAAAGATGCCAGCAGCCGGTGAGACATAGCTACCCAACATTATGTGTCCCCAAAACTGGCGGTTTTCTGACTAATAGTTAATTTTTTTATTTAACTCCTCATGCCCCGATCAATAAAACAAAGATTTTTTAGACAAGGCGTTCTGTGGGGATGCGGCCGTTTTGGCTAAGGCGCATCTGGTTGAATCTAGGCCTTCTGCATCGCCTAATCTACCGGCGGGCTTACATAGATAACTGCTGCCCTGAATTTTCTTCCTGTACTCCCTATAATATCCGTAACTCAGGATGTTTACCCTTACTGTCGACATGTCGAACTGTCTTTAGACAAAACTTTTTCCTTTGCCTTTATTCTAAAATATGGAACAAGCTCCCCTCCTATATCCGAACTAGCTCATCTCATTTTGGCTTTCGAAAGGCCATCGATTCTTACCTTTCTATTCAGGGAGCTGAGCGCCTTTTCGCGCCTCAGCTTGCACTAGACACTTTTTGAAATAGGCCCTAAGCCCTTCTAATTTGCGCACTCACCCTGACTGTCCTGTTATTAGGTCCTGGCACTTACAGTTACCAGCTAGAAACCCTTAGCATTAGTCCACAAGTGCGACAACCACCCTCCCAAGTGTTCTTATCTATAACCTGCAACTTTATCTTTCTCATGCTCGTCTCCACTGACCTGGTTGCATATCCCTCCTCCGGCCTTAAGCTTTTGTACCCAGCCCAAATATTATTAGTTCTTCAAGCCTGGCCCCATCCCCGAGTAACTCAGTCAGCTCTGTTAAATGACTAGTGCTTTGCTTAGGCTGGGTTGAACCAACCTAAGCCAAACTAAGGCCTCAGTTCTACGCTGTTCCAAACCATTTTACATCCCCTGAACACGCACAGCGCACACATACCAGCGCCGTACACATATCAAATGGTGGGTCTGGAGATGCGCTATGAACGAAATACTTGTTTGGCCCCACAGCCCAATCATTCACACATACACATAGCACCGGTGCACCTCTACTTGACGAAGTGGTTCACACCAATGCTTCGTGTTCGTTTAGCCCTAGTACACAGGCTCTGAACATCTCCATTCCACTCCCATTGCCCAAAAGGTAGTTGATGATTCATTTGCTCCCGCGACTTGCCTCTTCCAGTGCGACGGGATAAAATATCTGGTAGCCAAGGCTATTTATTAATACACAAGTCGCATTTAAGACCGCTTAGATGGTTTTCCACTTCGCAGATCTGATAGCATGCACGAAAGATGAAAACATCATGTGGTGGACGGGTACGCCCTACATGGAGGGTCGCCCTGTGACTTGCACCATAGTGCGCTCATATACTCGCCAACCCTCCAGTGGCACGGGTGTATCGCCCATCGCCGGTGGTTCCGTGGCTGGCCTTTAATCCGGAAAAACCAAAAAAGCAGCGTTGCTGTTTGTCTGTAGTTGGATTGGCCTTGTTCCGGTCGTCACTTAATCCACAACACCAAAAAATACAATCGGACGACAGGGGCACCCGTTTGTTCTAAAAATAATAATAAAAAGAATATTAAAAGAACATTCATGCATGGGGTAGCCTGAGTGTACATGTGAAGCTCACGGCTAACGTCGACGTGCCAGGTGTAGCCACTTTCGTCTTAGTGGGGTCACACCACCCCTAGTCCACTTCATCATCCAAACATAGCACACATGTTCTTCCCTCTTGTTATCTAGAGCGATCATATGATTTCCTGATTACAAGCAGCCACAGATAGCACTTAATGGCTGCTTTGTACCATGCACCATTCGTTCTCTGAAGTTAACAGCACTGACTCGGAGACTGGTGATCCTTAATCTCACTTTCCTGTTACGTTGACGTAGTAGACCTCAGTTAAGCTACGATTCTTGTCAATTAGCTGGGAAGCTGTTGCTTGTCAGCCTTTTACTTGTCCACTGTCACTGCTTGCATCAACCCCTCTTTTTGCACAACAAGGACCAGATGTCATGACGCTTTGGTGAGCAAAAACGTACCGTCCGTTCTCAACTAGACCAACAGCTAGCCCCCCTGCTAACTTCCACGACGACAAAGTTGTCACCTTCTTAGATCTAGGCACCTACTCTGGCCCAACCAGTGCTTGGCTTCTTGATCAGCAAACGTATTCACCTTTCTTGGGTCCGTTTAACTTGCTGTCATCCCTTTTTAAATTTTTTCTGTCGACGCATTGTACCTCATGCCTCCTAACGCCCGCCACGCGCTACTGCTTTCATTTTATTTCTTTTGCACTGCCCCTCTTCTTAGGCTTCAAACCTCGACTGCAGTGGTCTAAGCGCCCTTAAAACGGACATTCATTTAAACTGGCTGGTGTCCGGTCTACACTCACACGGTCCTCCAACAAAAGGGTAATTATCCGTGAGCCTACATCTACATGATTCCGTGTCAATCTCCGTCTCACTCAGAACCAGCTGCCACGGAACCGCGAATCCCTTCTCCGACACTTGACGACCGTTACGGGGCTGTCCATAAACCGGAGCATGTCAGTGGGATAATGGCATGACACTGTCACCTGAATTCCCTACAACAGTGCAACCAGTGAATCTGTTTACCTTCAGATTAAATCACATTTTTGAGACAAAACGTGCCATGTGCTCCCAATTTGAATTATCCCATCTCCATCTCCACTTTTGCTCGTTGTGACTCCGGCCATTTACCTAACCACCCAAGGTCACTCATGGCCAGCAATGGTTTTCAGTTTTAGTTCATGCCACCTGACCGTCTTTGAACTAGTCGTTCCCCATGCCCATTGTTCCCCACAAGTTGGAAAAGGAACCTATTATTATTTCACCAGATATTCCCTGCTGTTTGTGACATTGTCCTCTTTTCGAGCAATCCGCACCCCCACAAATCCCCAGTCATGCTCCATTCTGACTGTAAAACTATGATCACGCCAGCCGGTTTGCCACCCACAAGTTTCGAATAAACCTATTATTATTATTATTAAATACCAGACCAACAAGTCCGTCATCCCGCAGGTCCCGTCAGCCCTTATACATCGCATTTCCCTACCACATCACCACCGTGCGTGCTTGTATCGACTTTTGCCAGATCCAGCGTGCTTGAATATCGTATGCTAGAAAAGTCAGCCCTTGGTCGCTAGTCTACTGAGTACAAATCCACTCCCTTCCTATCTCACACACTCACCTGTTGTCATCGCCCTAATCGCGACAGACGTCAAGTATTTTGCTATGTATAATAATGCGCCTTATCCAATTTGATGTCTCCTCAAACTCACCATGCTTTACTATTCTCATCCCATCCCCGCATCTTCCCAAGCATTGTTGTCCACTACACCTGGTCTAGGAGCCACATCCGCAGCATCCCCAAACCGACTGAGAAACCTGCAATCCTGAACCGGCTTCGTTCTGCCTCGTTTCCTTGGCCAGCCTGAGAAGAATCCCACCGCTCAAAGAATCGCAAATCCCAGCCCAATAACCTTGAATTTGAATTCCTTAGTTTTCAGGCCAATGATGTCGCGGCACTGCCATACTCAGTTTGATAGCACACCCGCAGCTGGTCACTTCCTTCTCTCGACCGTACCCGCTTGCCCACTTGTTCCATCAACTGCAAACGCGAACCTTAATTCGGGTTTTCTGTTACACCGCCTAATATAATCTTGGAAGTATTCAGGTCCTGTTTACTGGCAACAGAGTTCCTAGTTGCGAGTGGCGGAAAGCACCAGGCTTACCATGACCGGCTGATGGGAGTTGCCAGAGAGTTTGCTGTAGGAGATGCAAATGGCGTGCTGCTCATCATAACATCTCCCAAAGGGCAGCACTCAAACTGTTCTTGCTTTCACAGTAGAGCGGTAACAACTAATCTGACAAACACGACTAACATACCTGGTCAACTGGCTAGATATAATTTACGTCGATCATAGAAGCAAGTCGAACAAACCCAACGAACGAACACGACTAACACGCGGTAAACAACTAACGCGCGCCTATTATCTTGAAGGATACAGGTTAATAGTCCAACTTGGACAAGATGAAATGCTGAGGTTTAATGAGGCTTCTAATTTTGCATATGTTCCGGGGGAGACGTAGGGCATTCTTGATGCGCATTATTCATCGAGAAATTGATGTCCTAAAATGAGAGCGAAACATATGCCTGTTTATCAAAATAGCAATATGAGGCAGACGTCTGATAAACTGGGAACAAGTCATATTCTATAAAGTAAGCACGTCAGCTGATCCTGCTTTACCTCGATATTTTATTCGAGTAAAAGTAGTAGTAACCGCGCCTCCTTACTGTGCCGGTTTGGGGGTGACAGCGTCCAAATAAAATAGAACCCAGTGTATGTGGCATTGTTCATCTACCGCGCAATGTACCTACAAAACCTGCCAGTCATGCTTCTATTCTGGCTGTAAGACTGCGATCATACCTGACGGTATGCAACCCATCAGTTCGCAGTAAACGTTATTATTAATTAGGCTTAGGGAATACAAAGCTTACCAAAACGAATGATGCCCTATTACCTGAATAGCAGATTGGAACTTATGGAACCCAACCAGCGTCACATTAACCTATCGTTTTTTGCTCCAACTGGCACTTCACAGCGTTGGTACCAGCATAATGATGTTGCCATATTGCTGAGCTAGATTTGCGGATGCGCACGACTGTCCGGGAACCACTGTTTTGGAATCTATGCTCTGGTCCAAGTCAACGTTATAGCGCGTCTTCTTTTTGAACCATTTGACAAACACACACATGGAATTTCTATAAATGGGTCGGAGGGCCAGGTAGCGAACCAAAGTTATCATATGCTACCCAATCTTATGGAGAAAACTGACGATCGTTAACGAACTGCGGGCAAGATCCACCATCACAGTAGCTGACGTGGTATTATATACTAGCACACACTAGCACACCAGCAGACATGGAAATGGCACAACGGGACGCTTTTTACGCCACCCGCATTAGGCCTCTAGTTTGTCCATGATGAACGGCATCACTTGCCACTGTTCACTCATCATCTTACTGAACAAGGCAATCAATTTACGCATATAAGCAAACTGCTTGCTTTGTTCTAATGCACAGAAAATCGGACGCTCGGTACCCATGCCATTCGTGATAAGGAACGTGTGAAGATTGTATCTGCGGGTCACATCACTTGCTCTCAAAAGGCCAATTCAAATCAGTTGGTGGAGTATGTACAATCAACCTTCACTGCATCCGGGGAGCGTTGAGTTGGTGTTATCTGCTCTCATCTGGCGAAGTGTGGATGACTGTATTGACTTTCCTCCAACTGCAACCCAAACACACAGCTGGACCCACGAAGCTCTACCGTAACTCAAGTCATGTCGGCTACCACCACAAAACCCTTTCCTTTGTCACATGCTCAGGCGGGTCGACACTTTCGACGGTCGTTGTGAATGATAAGTGGTGAGGGTTTTGCCGAAATGCGCGGGCTGCCGCATCTCACATGTATTTTACTTTATGCTGAAGCCAAGTGTGTCGTACCCTGGAATGTTATCAAGCAAGCTTATATTTTCTTTTTTTGTGGATGCATAGGATGCACTGTCTAACGAGCGCAAAATACCACTGTGAATGCTTGAGTACCATCCGGTCGTTAATGTTGTCCCTACATTGGATTCGTGTTCATACTCCGAGGATTGCAGCAGGAAACGAGCATGTTTTACGCGTTCCGAAAACAGTTTATCCACGTCGAGGTATAAGCATAAGTCCGGCGGATGAAAGCGTTATCTGTCTGTTATGCGTCTACGGTCTACAAATGCGCGCACATCTGTTCCCTCTGGAACACTTTCAAGCATAATCGTCAGTATGTTAACAATTGCCGACTTCGACTGCCGGTGCTCCACTGAGATGGTAGTCTTGTAACAGTTGGCTATGACATGCAACAATTTCCCGAACGGCCAGGGTTTTTCCGGCAAGTATGCGCCGGAAATCGGCTCCTGAACGAATGACGGAAATGAGTCGTTTTTGGTTTGCTTTAATTAAAAAACATTTTTTGGTTCACGTGTCCTGACAACGCAAGAGTGACGAAAATCCAGGCCACCAGGTTTTGTGTTTAAGCAAACTTGTGTGGGTAACAAAAGGTATGCATTATTCTCCAGTATCAAATATGTTGTTTTGTCAGGCGATATAGCGCCCCCGGGTTCAAAGAGAGTTGCTCCTCCTAGAAGTTGACGCAGCATATGTGTACACATTCGACGATTGTCTTCACACACATCGTTAAGTGTGTGTGTCTCCATCAGTATTGAGTGCAGTTAACGTGGACCGTGGGGCCTGACAACGCTTCTCCTGTACTTAACTTTAAGCGTGTTACCAGGAGACGTCAAGCTGCATTCGCACTGTCGGCAATTCGAAGCCTAAGACTGTAAGATGACGGAGCTCAGTAGACTTCGGCTACCATTATTATGCATTTCGTGCGCCATCCTGACGTTGTACTTAATGGACGGGCCGTTACATTCAGTACAGTATGTACTCTGGCACTGTATGCTACACACGTTGGCACCTGCTATCACACCTTTGGCTTAATTGGATAAATGGTTCATCTACTTTTCCTGACGCAGAGCTCTGCGGCAAAGGGGTGAGCAATCTGACTTTACAGGAAAAAAAGTAAACTTCCTTGGCATAGTGACAGAAAATATCGTTGATCCGTTTGCTCCTGTGCCGGTAATTCCGGTAGTATTAGGGTGGCTACTGATGAAGGCGAACATGTAACAATACGAGTGTCTGTACCAAACGAACACAAATCGCATGTTGAAAGCCTTTTGGAATGTGAGTTTTGAGTCTCCCATCTATTTGTATGTGTCAACTTTATCTGTTATTCAACAGATGGTTTACATACCATTTCAAACCAGAGTAATAATCGCTAACTCCATTCAAAATATTCACATTCTGTTAGCTTTCTACACCCGAAATTCACCTTCCAACTACTGATATTTACGACCAACACTGGCTTCACATATATCGAAAGCGCGCCATGTCAAACTGCTGCAAATGAGCAATTCCATGCAAATATTGCACCAATAAATGTTTTATGATAAATTCTAATGGCACCCCACCAGAAGATCAGAATGGGGATGACGCCGTGGGAAACATAATCGCACCAAAAACCATAACGCTGCAAGTGTATAATGGAATGCACGCGACAAAATGAGGGACGAAGATTAATTAAAATATTACAGTGTAACGTATATCATAGTGGCCTCTGGTTTGAGAATACATACGTAAGCTGCAACGCTTTTACGCAAAAATTGTATTCAACACACAAAGCTTTTGGAGAAATGTGCATCCGCCGGTTTAGGATCGGCTGCCTCAATTGGTGTTATGCTACAAGCTTGGAAATAAAAGTACTGTTGTTGTTTTCATTGATCATACTTAGTGTTCTTCAATACCCTGTGGAACATCAGGCGCGGAAGATAGTAGGATGAAAACGAGCTGCCTAACTGTCTCTGAATTCGCCTATTCTTGCTACAATCTTGCACTTGATGGTTTTTTTCGCTGAGGCCTACTAGCGTGTATGATTACCCACTCTGAAATTCTGCCAATAGCGTCTCATCCAAGAATTATAAATAAGGCTTTCAGATTATTTCCTGTAGCTCCTAGTTCACCACTGCATGAGAGCGTTATCCCCCCATCAATAGCAACCCAAGGCTGCACGCCCACTGACCCTAATAGAGGCAACATCGGAAAGGGGGCAGGCTGGTTTCTGTTCAGCTTTCGGCGCGTACCTTACACAAAAGAAGGCTGCAGTGAAGAATTACGTCTCCCTTCAATCGGACTGCTGGAAAGTCAGTGCGCGGTAAAAACGCCGGTACAGACTGCTTTTCTATTTGTCCCTCCTGACGATAAAAGCATTTATACCACCTTTCTCAGGTATGTTGTTTTTTCCGTAACAAGACGAAAAAATGCATCTCACCCAGTGGAATATTTCAACCACAATAGTATACAGGATCAAACTTCGCCATTTGCAATGAAGTGTGCAACCCGTCTTGTCGAGGGACATTTATTTACCGAGGAATGCGGACCGAAGCTTCTGCTCCGGAAATACGATTCATCGTTTGCAAACAATAATAGAAATGTATCTGTTTAAAGGGGGGAAACATGTTGCTTGCGTTATTTTTTGCCTTCTCCAGTGCTTGTTTGTTGAGTTCAAACTTTCCTCATATTTGCCTATGAATGTGAAATTAGGAGGGAGCGAATAATTGCCTGTGCGGATAAAGCTACACATGATTGAGTGCGGTTGGCGATAAATTGTTAAATGATTTACAAGGCTCTTGCACAACAGGTTTTCAGCGCCTTGTGTTAACAAAACAAAGTCAAGTTGCTATTCATCCGAAGATAACAATTTGGCATTTCTAACAAGCTGGAACTTTAAGAACGATGCCGTATCCAGTGTGGTCAAATGGATCAAGGTAGAACGCTCAACCGACCACTGTCATCATTTGCAGCTATTGGTACACTTGGTTGAGAGTTTTTAACCAAAAGTGTTATTCGTGTCCTTCGTCGGGTGCACGGGGTAGTTTATTGAGCGGTATGAGAGGGCGGCATTCGGAATTTTGTTGAAAAACCGAACCGTGCCTAAGTGAACAACTTGGCATAGAAATGTCACCGGGCATGTAGCACAAACGCCACAGTTTTGAGCTAATGAGCCTTGCACATGTTACGCAAAATGATTGTCGTCTCTGTTTTCTAGCTGGCGCCTTACAGCGTTGGCAATAATCCATTAACTAATGGCTGTAAATTAGCTCCTCTTTAGTACCGAAAATATGGACACACACAGTATCCCGAGAAACAGTTTGCTAAAAATCTGTGCTTTAGCACAGGTCAGCAGTATAACGTGTTCTCTTTTCGAACCGGTTTGCAAGCACATCACCGCGTTTTATAGGCGGACCAGAGTCTAGACACTAAAAGTAAATTATTCATTTGCGGACACGTTTGAGATAAACCTGAAGAGCATAACCACACAGCGGGCAAGGTTCACCATCACATTTAATGTGATATAATATGCAATCCGTTGCTTACCAGCGGTCACTGGTTCTAGTCGATCGGTATCAAAGCACGCAAGAGCCCAAGTCCTAGACCGCTAACTAGTTTGAGGCGCATTATCCCCGACCACCAACGGCAGGTCATTAGCCGCCGAAGTCGATCCTAAGCGCAGCGGGATTTGCCCCTGAACAATGAACCACTTAATGACAGCTGCGGCCCTCATGAGTGCCAGACCCTGAAATTTATCCAGAACTGGTTTTAGTTGTTTATCCAGGTCAAGTGGTTAGGAACAAGTCTAAGGGGTATGACTTGTTTCGATAGGCTGAAATCAGGCAGGTGCCTTCGGTGGATAGAAAAACTGCATAAGAAAACATCTATGAGAAGGTGGTGGATGCCGGCAGCTCTTTAAATATGGATTATATATGGATGCAGGGGAGCCACATCACCTGGTAGAAGGTGTACGTGCGTTCTCCAGCACACGTGTCAGTTGTCTGAAAGCATCTAGGTATTCGCACCAGAAACTATATTTTGGTTGAAGTAAACTGACCCCACATTCATTATTCCAACGCCATAACAATGAAAAATAAGGGTAGCGGTCACAAGTGCCTCGAAACGAGGAAACATGCGTACGCGGACATCGGCCCTGCCCTTCCCGAGTTTCCCTGCACCTTCGAGCGAAGCTCTGTGAATCAAAACCCAGCTATGCGGGACCGATTTTCCTCTCAGCATGGCCTATCGTATCCCTTCCAGTCCTCTGGAATATGGCTAATTCCTCGTACCAAAACTTGAGCAACTTTCTTCCAGATACCACTCTACAGACCTCATGCTGGTAGGAGATTTTAGCGCCCCCAACTAACCCTGGATCGAGCTCCAGTGCGTCGGGTCCAGTGGACGGTTTGCAGTTGCGCTGACAAAAGTTGTGCAGCACAACGCATGGATTCGACATGTGGCCGCACCCACCAGATTCCGCGCTGGTCACCTATAATCTATCCTTGATTTGGTCATTACAAACGAGACACCCCGTGGGTCTGTGCTCCACTATGAAACAGTGACCGCCGTGTGCCACCACTGATTTCATCTGCTACTGGGCCAGAAATCACGAACTCAAAAGTGGATTCGAAACTTCTGCCGCTTAGACATCTCAGGAATGCGCAACTTTCCTGATCAATTTAAGCTGGGACTAGCTTCAGCGTAAGCTTAATACAGGACCGTCCAGAAACTTCACGAAGCTGACGCAGTGTTCATCCAATAAAACCAGCACGCAATCGGGCTGACCGCAAGCTTCGGCTATTATCCACACTCCATCAAGTTGTCAGTTCATAGCACTATTAGACGATTTCTGCGCAAGTTCTCGTGTTGACGAGCTTGCTGCCTTGCGCTGAGGAATTAAAGAGCAGTGATACACCCTTTTTCACCCCTGCCTTTAAGGTGAACTGCAGTCGCTGAACACAGGAAATGCACAATTCAGGAAATTGATGAGAGAGCACCGTTGTCTGTTTTTAGTGGCTGAGTTGGACGTGTCCTGGTTGACGCATTTATCTGGCATTGCAGAAGACGCGTTTCGTCTGTTAAATATTCGTTTTAAATGTATACAAGGGATGGACTGAGGGTAATCTGCAACGCCCAGGGCAGTGATCCACCCTTTTTCACGCTTGCATATATTAGATGACGGCAGCCGCTGAACGACAAGAACAATTCCGACCCAGAAAACTCGGGCGCAAGCGTCGATCCCGTATATCAATCCATGAATCCGTGAATACGTAAATCCGTGTAAAATTTCAGTTCATATAGAGGAAAATGTCGGTAGCTCAGGTAGCGTAGATGGTCGTTGGCTTGTTCGCTGAGCTGGAGTCGAATCAATAATGGTCGAAAGCCGAACTCAGAAAGACAAAGTTCACTCCAACCAGACTACGATGGCGAGGGATGCCAAGTCCAAAGGTCAGGCGGGCATCGACAAATGAGGACCCGGGATAAAAAGAACAACCAATGGAACTGCCCGACCGAATAACTAAATCGCGGTCAATGTCATCCCCGGCTACCAGCACGTATATCAACACACACGTAAGACAACTGGATGCACAACCACTAACCCACCGCTACGAACAACTACGCACTAATGATGTCACCTCGATTGGTGATGAAACGGGGGAAAAACTCCTTCTTGGGGAAAAAACTCTGTCCTGGCTAAAAGTCCATCCCCTAAACGCAAACGGCCCGAGAAAACCGAGCTCCCACGGAAAGAAAAAACCTCGCAAGCGAAAAGCACCCCCAGAAACCACAGAGAGAGGAAGCAGAAAACATCGATCCAGAGGACACTCTGGAGACTTGGACTCAAAACCGGTGCACAACTATTAAGTCTGCCAAACTCACTGGTCACTAAACCTTCGGCTACTCACATATCTCCTGCTGGTAGGTGACTTCAACGCCCCAAAGAACTCCTGGATTGAGCTTCAGCGCGTCGAATCAGGCGGACATTTTGCTGCGGTGCTGTTTGAAGTCGTTCAACAGAGCGCTTGGACCCAGCATGTCGTTGCACCCAGCAGATACCGCGCAGGCCAACTACCATCCCTCTTGGATTTGGTCATCACCAACGAAAGACACTTCGTTGATCAGGTAACAATTAACGCTC
>NW_008752112.1:251436-301640 GCF_000715545.1 Opisthorchis viverrini
ACACGGATTTCTCCCAAACCGTTCTTGCGTGGCAAACATGCTCGTGTTTATGGACAGCTTAACCCAAGCCAAGGACGAATGATTCATATCGGATGCCATATTTTTCGACTTCTGAGAAGCATTTGATAGGGTCCCACACGTCCCGCTGCTCCACAAACTCGAGTCTTGCGGGATTCAAGGGAAAATCCTTCGCAGGAGCAAGGCGTTCCTATGATGCAGATCATTCCGTGTGAGAATAGGCTCGACCTACACTTCTCCAGCGCTGGTTTCCTTTGGAGTTCCTCAAGGCTCCGTCCTGGGAACAGTGCCGTTTCTGATCTACATCAACGACATTGCAGATTTTATTGCAAGTCCATGTCCACTTTTCGCGGACAACATGAAATCCTGGATTTCAAATGCCAGTGCCCTTCCAATGGATGTAGATACTGCGAAGCAATGGTCGTTGGAGTGGCACCTTCCTCTGAATGACGAAAATTGCATTCATATGTAATTTGGAGTAGACCTAGAGAATGCCTTAGTTATGCATGGTGAAAAGAGACCAGAAAACATCATGAGGATAGATGCCAAAAAAGATTTAGGCATCTGGGTCTCCTCAAACTTGTCCTTCGCACTACACCATGAGAAATCGGCCCAAAAGGCATTCGCCGTTTTACGGATGATCCGACGTACCTTCTCCCGTATTACTCGCATGGACTTCCAAATACTCTATGGGGCCTACGTCAGACCGCTCCTGGAGTACGCCAACCAAGTTGTCTACTCAGGACGTACGAAAGACGTTACCCTCATTGAGCGTGCCCAGCGGGCCGCCACGAGAATGGTTGCCGGCCCCAAATCCGTGGACTACGAAACGCACTTACGCCCTGTTTGAACAAAGCTTGGCAAACACGTTTTTTACCGTTGACCCAGCAAACACCCGGCGGGGACATATTAAGGAAATTTTCGAGCTCAGGGCACACGCATTCATTGGACAAAATTTTTTCTCATTTCGGGCTGTAGCTGCGTGGAATGACCTTCCTCCGACGGTTGTCCACGCTCCTTCTAGAACCCAGTTTAAAGCACTGTTAGACATTTATTTACGCGACTCCTCGCGCTGGCGAGCATACTGCCCCGCGCTGAGAACATAAAGAGAAGTGCTACACCTTTTTTCACTTGTGCCTTTCAGGTGATGACAGCCACCGACCGACAAGAACAAAACCGACCCGGGATTCCTGAGCAAAAGCCTCGATCCTGTATATCAATCCGTGAATCCCTGAAAAACAAATTGGCCAGCTCAGCGAACAAGCCAACGACCATTTCGGTTCATTTGCAAGTGTTAGGGATGTACCGCCTTGCTTTATGGACTTCATATAACCTAAATTATTTGTGTTTTACATCTGGATAGATTGTCTTGAGCCCTCATTTTCAGGAAACAGCTGTCCCAGTAAGCATCCATAGCGTGTACGCACACCGTCCCTCCCTGGCCTAAAGGTTCATGGGCGCGCATTCAAATGGACGATGGTAGTTTGCTTCATTTGGATTTTTCTACTGCTAAACCGGATTTTGGTGAATGCGCTCACTCAAAATATATGTAAGTAATAGCAATTGTTCCAAAACACTTCTGTATTTTGTATTTTTGTGTTTCGTAGCCCTGATGTTAGATGGCTAGCGATCACTTCATTTAAGACGTCTAAATGCAGCGTACAGCATTGGCTGGTGTTTGATAAGGGGATCAATCCAGCTTCTAGTTTCACCTGTTTATGTTGCGTTGAACCCCAATCGGTCGTGGTTGAGGGTTCTCTAGGGTCACAGGTGCCTGAAAGCTTCAGAATCTTCATGGACATCGTTCAGCTGCCATGCCATCAGAAGGAAGCACCAGGGCTGGGATACTGCCAGGTTACCAGAGACAGGGGAAGTCGAGTGGTGCAGGTTAGGGTTGATGCTATTACCACAACTTCGTAAACAATCTCTTGTTGGTTCGTCCCACGCATATTGGACCTGCGCGGTGGATACCTCATTTGCGACTGTATAGTTCACATAGTCGCTGGATGGTGCGTTCGGTTTCACTGATTTGTGTCAACAACACACCCGTGAGCTGCTGAAGATTATACTTGAAAAACTTCTCACCTAAGGCAAAGACGGAGTGCAATTGGAACAAACAGTAAAAAAAAGCTGTTGCAGTGCACGTAAACCAAAGTAAGGTTGTGTCATTAACATCCTACGAAGCCCTTCATGAACTCCTCATAGGTCACACAAATGAAAAATCGAACGTTTTGGTAATAATGATATTCGCAGGTTATGTTCGAGCCACGGACAAAGATGCCCTTTTATCCAGCTCCGCATTGGTTCGCAGTTTCCTCAGAGATCGTATGCAACGTGGCAGGCTGTGATCTACCTAGGCAATTCGATCCACATGAACCGGACTTTGTCGAAATAAGCGGTAAGAGCGCAATCGTCAGCTCGTAGTGCCAAAAGAATGGAAAGGATGGAACTGTTCCATCTCCAGGCAAAACGGAGGCGAGTTTCGTGGTAATCCATGTTAGTTGCAGCACCAGCCCCATCCACATCACGTTTTATTGGAGTTCCCGGTTATCGGTGTCATTCACGACATCTCATTCCGGATGTTGGTTTAGATTGGTTTCATATGTGGTCATAGTTCAGTTTTGCCGCATCCTTCCGTGAGGAATCCTCTCCATCCAAAGTTGTTCTTAATGATTTGCGCTGTTGATGCTTCTTGTTCCCTCTCGTTTTGCATAATGAATATGAGAGCCTCCAACGCACAACTAACCACCAATGAGGAATCTAGACTGTTCAAATATCGCCCAGCACTCACCACCCATGGTAGCATAAAATGCCATGCATATAATGGGCCTGAAAACTACTACCGCTCTACCCAGTGAAAAGTCCAGTGACACCGCGGTATTTACGCATCAGTTATATCAGCTACCGCCTCCAATTCGAAGCTATCTACCCCACATCCACAAATCATCGGTGAACGAAACTGTGGCAGCTATAACCAGTTTAGGACAAGTATGCGGTTTTTTACAGCTGATGGTGATAGATGCGAGCTACCCTATCGAAGGGACTCAGCAAAATTAAGCGTGAATTGCGAGGTCTAAAGCAGGTGCAAAATGTTGCTACCACAAGTTCCGTAGTGATGAAGTATACAGGATATACGGAAGTACGGAAGAACGTACTATAATATAAACCACTTGCAAATACAGTACAAATTTGAACCGGTCTATTTCGCGCCGTTCTATCATCGCTAATTTACTCAAATTTGATTGCGCAACGACTAACCTCGCTACAGTAGAGAGACAGACGGGCAGAACGCATATGCGTAGTATGCGACCACCCAGTCTGAACCGGCGACATCAAATCGAATCATTCAGCTGTGGCACCCCTTTGATGCCAAATTGCCATGCCACCAGAGGGAAGCACGAGGATTGGAACACTGCCAGGTTGCCAAGCCTAGAAAGGGAAAGTCGAGATGCAAAGGTCGGGTTCGAACCATAGAATGTCCGCTCAGTAAATTCGCGCTCTAACCACTGAGCCGTGGAGATGAAAATGGTGGACTAAACTCTCTTGCTTTGGTGACTTCAATTATACCCCGTGCAACTGTCTGTTGCTGCCCATATTAACCCAAAAAGACACCTTTCAACCAGAAAAAGCCACCGAGGTTCGTGCCAAGTGGTCCAGAAGTTGTCTTCCACTCGAGATCGGACATGCCGAGTGACGAAGGGATGAAACTGCTAACCAGGGTTTAGGCCTAACGGCGTATTTTCGATTGTTATACTGAATAAACCCTGCAGTCTCAAGACAATACTGTCTCTTTCAATGTGCAACACCTGTGCACCGAAGAAATCCACACAATAGCTATTTCAAAGTGCTCACCATTATCGGTTCTACAAGGAACCTCTTTGACTGCTTCTTTCCTATTTCATAGAAAGCTGCCAAGTATCTCCTCAACCGATGCCCACTTACCAACTAAACTCACACCTCCATCACCCGGTTGTCTACTACCACCGCCACCCGTGTTAAAATACTGATGCTTAACTGTTCTCAAACAACCGTTGGTGCCGCGTTGGTGGCACGAAGAGACTAAACCTCACCATGGTGTGGCAGTCTGTGTACCTCGGCGACCCATTGAGTCATACTGTGGGGTGTCCACGCGACACTCACGGAATCTCTCATTCCAGACTGGAGGTTGGAACATATGTGGCGACGTATTCCGTAAAAGTGGTAATGTGCCTGCATTTCCAGCCCAACACCAATGCCTTGCGTTTAGGCTTTGGAGCAAAAGGCTTTGGTTGGGGACCCTAATCGTCCTGCTGTCTAAATGTAGACGCCCTGACAGTATCCCAGTCCACGTACAACCATGACAATACTCATGCCAAATTCGCCGTCGCTTGGTGCTGTCAGCCGGGTCACCTTGCTTGCTGCACACAGCTGGGCAGGTAATCGAACACATGCTACTGCTTCTTACAGTTTCACGTTTTACGTCTCCCCCCCAGCAAATTTGAACACTTTTTCCGCAGGTCCCGGCACTAGGACTGACCGTTTTGCTCGCCCTGCATCACACTTAGCTGCAGATTCTGTGCGTCCGAGTTCGGTCATCACCCTAAACTCTTCAAAGTCTGTTTTCAGACCCCGAAAGCCTGTCTACTTATCCGCCTTTAATGTTCTCACACTGAAGCAAGCAGATCAACAGGTGACTCTTGCTAGCACGCTGGATTCTCTCAGCATTGATGTATGTTGTCTGTCAGAAACAGAGATTCAGGACGCACGTGCTGTGACCAAACGGACTGCCCCCTCACTCTCTGCCAGATTCCGACTGTTTACCTACGGTGATGCAGGGGCCGCTGCAGCTGTATATTCTGAGATAGCTATTGTATTAAGCTACCGAGCGAAGGCGTCTCTGCTTGATTGAATACCCGCTGGTAGCCGTCTCTGTGCGGTTCGTTTAGCAAAATCTGTGAGGGAATCTAGAGGAAGTGAGGTCCATCGCACCCTGTTTATTGCCAACCTCCGACACCTATGGTACCGACGTGATGTGGGCTTGTCCGTCAAGAGAAGAGTTTACACTGCGGTGGTGAGGTCCCTATTGATTTATGGATCCGAGACCTGGCCTCTACGCGCAGAGGACATACGGAAGACGTTTGTGTTTGATCATTGGTGTCTTCGCAGCATTGGTCAGGTCTGGTGGGCTGCTGAGGCCCGATTAGGTGATCATCTAGGACGCGAGGCGGACGGGCAACTGGGATCGCTTACTTCAGATGTGTACCGATCACAGACTGTTCCTTCGCAGGACGAATTCCCGGAACAGCAGAAATCGCTTGACAACGTGGTGCCCACCAACAAATCTCCCACGAATCCAACTAGACCACATCGCGTCAGTTATCGGTGGCGAGAGTCGATCACCGCCTGCCGCTCCTTCTGGAACACCAGCGTGGACTCCCACCATGCAGTCGTACGCTGCTTCTTTTCATTGCGTTTTTCAGGTATAAGCAAATCGCGCACACCTCGCTTAACCATTGAGAAGCTAGTGGACCCAAAAGTCATGCGGAATTACCAAGACTAACTCCTCGAACACCTGCCGTACAGTATGGTGTTGGATATAAACGACCACTAGAAAAAGATAACCGAAGCGCTACACAAAGCCGGAACGTCCACAAGGTGTTCTTGATTTGTTCGACTGGTCCTCGGAAATCCCTTGTCAGCGAAATATTTGGGGACCAAAATAGTTCCCTGATATGCAGCAAAGCAGAATGCTTGGACCGTCGGGAATATTTTTTTTATCGAACAGCAATTCAGCTGACCAGACGCAAACTCCGATCCAGAATCCTGGCCTTCAACAGAAAGGTGGGCCGTGAATATGGAGCTGCCTTCAGTCTCGTGAGAATCAAAGTAGAGGCTGCGACGACCACATCTTCGCACTGCGTCAGGTGTTACAGCAACGCCATAGATGACCCACAAACTTGGTATTCCTTGACTTCAAGGGTGCGTCCGATTCTGTCGATCGGTCAATGCTGTCAACTACACCTGCTCAGCGTGGTATGCCCCAGGAGCTTGCGAACATAATAGATCCCTATATTCACATTCTTGTGGACTGGTGAGAGTGTATGGTGAGCTCTCCAAAAGCCTTACTGCAAAAAGAGGTGTCAGACAAGGATGTCCACTCTCTCTATTCTTGTTCAACTTCGTAATTGATGAAATAATTAGGTGAACGCTGGACGGTCTTCAAAATCCCAATGTTCAAATTGCCTTGTCGATCTGGAGTACACAGATGACATCGCCCTAATCTTTGAAGACCGAAGTGAAGCACAAACGGTGTTGAATAGTCTGACCACTATCATACCATCTTTTGGCATTCGCCTTGCACCTTCAAAAAGCAAAGTTATGCTTCAGAACGTGCAGTCTCCGATTATATCTCTTACAATTCAATGAGAATCACCGGAGATTGTAGAAAACTTTACATACCTCGGTAGTTGTACCAGCTCTGATGGAAATGTCTGATGGAGTCAGTAGGGGAATCTTAAAGGCTTGTATCACGTTTGCTAATTTGCATCACTTGTGGCGTCAAAAAGGCATATCGCTGTAGCAGGCTACAGTAAGGGCTGTGTTGTTATATGGGTGCAAGACATGGACTCTGCCGACAGATGCTGTCTCAGGTTTTAGACCACCAATGCCTCACGCACGGATGGCGTCAGCGTGTTAGTAACGAGGTGATTAGAAAACAGGTTTTTGGTTGTGCGGCAGGTACTTCGATCGGCAAAAACATCCAGCAGCACCGACTACGATGGCTCGATCATGTGTTACACATGCCCAAACACTTACCGAGATGCCTGTTGTTGTCCATGCCTCCTTGAGAAAGGCGAGAACCACGCGGTGGACAACGCATGACTAGGCAGAAAAACGTGAAAGAGTTCACTGAGAATTTGGGTGTTGTTGGTGTAGTACGCCTTCCACGATGGGGTCCCTGTGACCCCACCTGTGCTTGGCTGGATACATTGAAAGAAATGGCGGCTAATCGATTTACGTGATGTTCCAGCTGTCAGTTTCTTTCCTGATTGTCTGACTGAGCGGTTAGAGATGTAGGCACCTCAGAATGCTTGACATGGTGCAGCGCTGAGTCTCCTCCATCATCCACTCTCCTTTTCACTCTAGGGCTTTAAATATAATTAAACGAACCTTATGGTCTTACGGCAGTAAAGTATCAGTGTCAACACTGATGTTGCTACCTTTGATGATGACGATTGGTTTAATTCAGGAACGTATCAGATACACTCCCCAGACTATTGTATTTGCATAAGTCACGATCTGTTGTAGGTTCCAGTGGCGGACTCGATAGATAACTAGGAGATAATGTTGTTCCTTCGACTGTATTATGCCGAGTATTCAGCTGCCCCCCTCCCGAGGCGAAGAACGCATACTTGGTTTGGCTTGTTTAAGAAAGTCAGCTCTGCTTCTGCACACCAGATGCCAAAACCGTCGTCGCTGGATGGGTTTAGTGAGACGTAGTGATCCGTTAAGCTGTAATGCTCTTTCGGCGCTTGTCTATCATGCCACCTGAAGGAAGCACGAGGGCTCATGTACTGCCAGGATGCCCTATCTAGAAAGGACCATTCAAGGTTGGGTTCAAATCACCGTCTTTCCGGTCAGTGAGTTCGCGTCTTAACCACCGAACTGTCTCGAACCCTAGACTTTGTAAACTGATAATGTTGCGGAATGCACAGCCTTTCCATGTCTCTCTATGTATTCAGTGAGTGACACTGGAAGTTGTGCAGCACCGTGCGTACCTTTGGGGTTGGATTAGCTTTGACGGTAGTTTGACAGACTAAATCAACCTACTCGTCCCGAAGAGCAGAATCGCTTCTGCCAATTTATACCGCTTGTATCATCAAAAAGGCATATCAAGAGATCTCAAAGGATGCATGCATTCCAGTCCTATTTGAGCTTGGCCATTTTGGATGGTGTTACAGATTGAGAGAACAAGACCGAATAGCGTAGAATGAACAGTGCTTTACTTCTGTAAGAATAAACGTGCAGAAGCTGAAAATGGTTATACATGGTTACTACTGCATGGTTACTACAAAACGACAATGTGAACACAAAAGATGGTCATGGCATTCACCCGGGCTATTGGATTTTGTGTAGAGAGGGGTAAGTCGGACACGAATACTAAATATTGATTGTGAAAATCTACTAAGGAATAATGACAATTGTGGTCGGGCTTCTCGGTTTCTTAGAATGTAAAGTCGTGTACGCTGCTGGAGCCTGGCTAAATCAGAGGTGTCAGGGTCATATTTATTTGAAGATGCAGTTGCATCGCCCGGGCACGGGCGATGTATAATCGATATTATCTTCAACGTCATTGAGCGGAGGTGCTCGCAAGTTAGAGGGGTGTATGAACGCTATTGCCTTCACTGGATGAAGTACGCGTGAATTCGTTGACGTGTGCGATCACAACAAGGAGCGAGATGGCGGACGGATAGGGTGCCTTCTTTTCCGCCGAAAAACGATCATGGACGCAATGTGGTTTGCAATTTATACGTTCGACTTCATCAACGGCTGGTTCAAACTTTGAGGCATGATCAAATCTTTTCAGTAAACAGGTCCTGGGGTAGTTAGCCAAGTTGGTATAGATAAACCACAGGATGACCGACGTTCAAGCCGAAACATTCGTTCATGTGGAGTGGCATTCGTGGAGGCGCAGAGAAGGGACCGTATAGAATGGGGGGGGGCATCTGATAGAGCCGACTGCCAGTGACATTTAAAAGCCTGTCGTCCTGAGTTTCAGCTGGATTGAGTCCCAGAGTGTTCCGTTGAGGCGCTCGACTTACTCGTTCATCTGGAGATTATAGGCAGTTGTTCGGCTAGTACAAACTCTTCTGTCATGTAGGAATGTGGACAATTCCGTCAGATATGAATGAGGAGCCACAATCCGAATTTACATATGCAGGCATACCAAACAAAGGGGTTAATTCACAGACGCACATGTATCTGCCCAGGGAAAGGAAACTGGGAAACGGGAAAACTCGTCAACGATAGTAAGGAGATATCGGCCTCGATTAACAGAAATCAGAGGTCCTTTAAAATCGACGCTAACTCGTTCGAATGGTTGAGGCGCTTCGGTGAGCGTAATGGGGGTGGTTTGTGAAATCGCAGTTTGATGGCGGCACAAACCGTATATTTTGCGGTGGTCTTTGACATTTTGGAGGGAAAGCGGCCGGTTTTTGGAAAGAACAAAGTGATGCAATGGAGTAATTTCGGGGCGGCACAAGGAATCATATCATTCAGTTTATCATTACCGATCACGTTGACAAGGTCTCAGCCTCCAGATTGTCTTTTCCAGGTTTGTAGCTGACATCGTAGTTAAAAGTGGAGAGTTCCATTTTTCATCACTGGATTTTTTGCTGTCTAGGCTTGGGCGACCTGGCATTATCCCATCCCTCGTGTCTCCTTCGTGCGGCATGGCAGCTAGGCACCGAAAGGGTGCTACAGCCGAACGATTATTTTATTTGTTGTGGCTGGATTATATCGTTTTTCATCTTACTTTTCTGCGACACACCATTCATAAAGGAAACTGACCGCTGGTCAGTGATAAGCTTGAAGTGCTTCTCGAAGAGGTAATGCTTCCATTTACGGATAGGTTCATCGATGGCGTATGCCTGTTTCTCAATAGCAGAGTAATTCTTTTCGCTGGGTGTCAGTGTTCTATAGAAGAAGGCCACTGGTTGACTGTTCTGGGTCATAAATGCAGTAATGGCTACGTCTGAGGCGTCCATGGGGACGAGATGGTTCAAGTGGTTAGAGTGCTACTATACTGACCCGAAGGTTCGTAGTTCGAGCCCGACCTCTGTCTAGGCTTAGGCCACCTGGCAGTATCCCAGCCCTCGTGCTTCCCTCCGGTAGCGTAGTAGCTAGGTGCCGGAAGGGCTGAACGATTTTTTTGAGGTTCCCATCTCGACGACCAAGGGTGCGTTATCGTTGACTGTCACAACCATACAGTTCTCTCACTCCTTTAAATTTTCGAAGGACTGTTGTACAGTCCCTCGGTACGGCTCCGGTAAGGAGAAAGTCTTATTTCTGACAAGCGCACTGATTTTGTCAGAGAAGTATGATATCCATTGTGAATAATAAGCAAACATGACAACAACTCGTTGTTGGGATTTAGCATCATGGGAATGAGGGATTTGACGAATAGGATCTGATTTGATAATTCCTTCAGAGACTTCATAGCCGAGAAGGCTTATTTGTTTGGCTGCTATGGTGCTTTTCTTGCAGTGAAGCTTAATTCCATATTTCTTATCATCTCAAGGAAAGATTTGAGGTTTTGGTCATGCTCACTTTGGGTAGTCCCACAAATAGTGACGTTGTCGATGTTAGCGTAGGTGCCACTTAGGTTCTGAGACTTGATTATATGGTACGCTGGAAGCATGCTACTCTGTTGGTAACGTTGAAAGGAATACGACGAAACTAAAGCAGTTCTCCGTACGCTTCAAAAGCCGTATACGGTTTTGCCTTTCTCACTAATTGGTAAGCACTCAATAGGTCTAGGGTGCTAAAGACTGCATGGCGGGAAATTTCTTTAATCATTATTATCCAGTCGCGGTAACGGACAAGCGTCTAGGTATGTGAACCGATCTTAGTGACCTAGCCAATTCATGTGCTTCATCGAGAGTAGGTTCATTTTGAGCCAGAAGTATTTTCTGTGATGGTAGCAAACTGAAGTTCGTTGATCAGAAAGTCGCGTAGACTTTCGTTTTGGTGGTCATTGGCGGACACCACCTTAAAATCACAATTTTTGGCTAAGGATTTAAGTCTCTGAACAAACTGATCAACGTTTTGACTGATGTTTTGTTTGCAATTTTGTAGAAGATTAGCTTGAATTATATTCTTAGGACTAACGTACAACTTTCCAAGTGTACTGATAGCGGACTCGTAATCGGGACAGTCAGCGATGTAAACACATACAGGTGCATCCACAAAATGTATCATGACCTCGAGTTTTTTTTAGATTAGCGATTCGATAGTGCCCAGAAACGTGTGGGAGGTTCGGAACTAATGATTCCAACGTGTTGTGGAGCCTGGAGAATTTGGAAACACTTGGGTCGAAGCAACTGTTCCATTGTATTCTTAGACAAGTAACTTGTTACAGATGGAGTATCGAGCACCCGAGCACAAGCGTGAATAGCGTAGTATGAGTAGCGCTTTACTTGTCTAAGAATAGACGCGCATAAGCTGAAAACGAAGGCGAAAGCTTGGTTATTACGAAACGACAATGTGAACACAAAGGATAGTCCTGCCACGTGGATGACCTGAGATATATTCGGGCCCTTAGCCACGGCTCACGCCATTAATGCCAGTGACGTCCTGCTCCCTTTGAATACCCTCACTTTCAATTTCCACCGTCAGCTCGGCTCATGTTTTACGCACCAATTTATCAGCTCTCACCTCTAATGCGCAGCTACCTACTCTACCTCCCCAAATCATCAGTGAACGAAACTGTGGCAGCTAAAACCCTGTACGACAAGTACGCGGTTCTTACGGCTGACAGTGATGATGATGATGTACGACATGCGGTTAGAAAAGTGATTATCTTCCTGTGTTCAACTTGCTTAGCCCGAGGGCGCCAACAATAGTGCTCACCATAGGTGCGTTTGAAGTTGTATCGGTCTCTAGTAAGAATAGATCTTTTTGATCACATTCACTGATATTCACGGTCAACAGCTGGACCAGGATCGAGCCCTTGAGTCTTTGTCGCAGCTACATAGGCTTGGGCGACCTAGCAATATTTCCACCCCATGGTTCTAGGCGGTTCGGTTGCCTTGTGCCGAATACGCCAAAAACTGAACGACTTTAACTAATTTTACGGATTCTGTCATTATGGATTGTAAGCACAATTCCGTCTTGGGATTGAAGTCGAAGGTCTACATCTTTCAGGGTCGAGTCAATACAGTGATTTCGGTGCTTCTTTTCTGGATGTTTTTTTATAACTGAGTCCATCCGATTGCTGTTCAACCACATTCCCTCTATTAAACACACATGAATGAATGCTGGGTGTTTCTTCTCGGCTATGTTTTGCTTAATTCTACTAATAGTATGTGAAACAGAGAGAGAGAGAGAGAAATTCAAAAGATGTTAATTATTATAAAAATGGACTTAACCTTATTTGAGCAGCCACACAGGTTGAACCGCATTATTTTCCCTCTTCAGATGTCCTCTCTAGGGATTGTCAAACTCCAGCTGCTCAAGACCGCCTTCTTTATCAGAACACCAAACATCTGCAGATCGAAAATTTGGAGGATGGCATTGTCGTCTACTCACACGACTTGACGAATTTCCACAACCATACAGCGGCCGCCTTTCAGAATATTAACCTATCGTCAACCTACAACTTTTATCCACGCGGGTTCTCTTGTGAAATAATCGTACAGAGTCCGTTGAAAAGCGCCAAAATTATGCTCAGAATTGAAAGTTTCTACATTCCTTCAAACACCGATGATTGCGTGGATAACTACCTGTATGTTTTCGACTCCAATACAGCGAAAGCAAAAGCCATGGTTAGCCACATATTACTGTTCATGCATGTCCTTTTGTCTGCCACCTTAATATACTAATACCACTTACATAGTTTGAAATAACGGGTTTGTAATTCTATCCCACCGCATTTCAGTCTTACAACTTGTCAGTTCTCGAGTCCGTGTAGCCATTCGGGGAGTTTTCTTAGTTGACCATGTTCATCAGTCAACTATAGAATACGGTTTTCACACACATTCCCACCCGAGTTTGCACTTTGTGAGGATCTCGCCTCCACTCTGGCTAATGTGCTTTCATACAGTCGATCAATATTTCTAAAACTTTGTTTCTTCAGGCAGTGATCCTCCTATAGCAGCTGCATCAAGTTATCTTTTAGTACACCCATCTTCAGCTTATTCGGGTCTTACGTGCATGCACTTTGGTTTACCACAATCAAGCGCACCCTGTTTCTTGATTGTCACCATGGGAAAAATGTAGGATGCGTTTAATACCCCCCGAAGACTTCTCATCTCATGTGTTTAACTTTTTCGAATCATCCGTTATGTCTAATTATTACTAAGCTAAATTCTCTCCTTTCTTATTATGTTATGTTGTGGGATGGCTTGAGCCACTGTGCCAGAGATCCTTAGCTCGAATCCAGCCGTAACTTTTCGAGTGTTTGTGTTTGTGAAGAACTTCGGGTTGGAAGTCAGCTAGGTGCCGAATGACTGCCGTGACTGAACAGTCTAATTTGATTTGATTATCACTGATAGTTCATGTGAACCTAAACCGCTGGTGTTGTCTAACATTTTTTTCAATTGCTGTGGATGAGCAGTCGGTACATCAATGATCTAGAGGTGGTCTGTGTAGGTGAGTTTTGCTACAAATGAGATTGAGAGATAAGGGTAGCCTGAGTTTCAGTTCGGATTGAACTTTCTACCTTACATCTAAATCGCTTCTGTTGTCATACCTAGGGCTGAAATCAAAACTAACAAAATGCGTCCATCTCAGAGAAGAATCCTGCAAACTTGTCGGTAAAGTTGCATTAGTCTCGAATTCATGTGCTTAATTTTTCCATAAGCGGTTAACGAATTCCCACTAAGATTCTCGGTAACTCATGAGCCAGAGAACCTAAGCCATCCACTGTAGGACGTCCGCTTTGCAGATTTTCAGCAAACCATAATTCGTAGTTGTGTTGCATTTTTTTTTGGCATAACCGATTCCCCTTGCTTCGTTCCACATTGTTTACCACGATTCGAATGTACCTCACCATTATATTCGATCGTTCCTCAAGGGTAATCAGCTAGTGGTTGTCCGGCCTTCCCTTCACGAAGAGACTGAATCTTGTTTTCATAAAGAAAACTGCTCACAAGGTTGCTGAAAACTCTTCGACAGCCCACGACCGGTTTCGCCGAATCTTATGTTAAAACGGTTTGTCTGTCCCCAACAACCTTCGGAGGTATATAGGGAGACGCCCGTGTGCCTCCGCAGAGTCTTTTTCATCATTTTTCTCCCCTACACACTCTTGATATCTTATCGATAGACATTTGCTACATTTATAAAACCCGAACACAACATCTGAGTACAACAATCGAGCTTGCAAATTCTTCACTGTGTAGACGACCGCGAAACTCATGTGATTCTTCAGCTGTCGCAGCTGGTTGCACCGGTTTTGTTGTAGTTCTGATCTCCCGAGCTGAAGATTCCTTGCTTACTTGACTACTGGCTAACAGTCACCTGTGTGCCGTTCGTCCGAGAATTAACCACCCTCTTGTGCACCACGAGGAGTTCAGACGTAGTCTTAATAGCTGGGCGTCAGTCCGAACAAAGCTAACACGGAGGCGTGGTGGAACAGCTAAGCTGAAAGAATGAAGGAGATCAGTGCAGCAGGGAATATACGCAAACTATTCCAGCTGATCCCGTACAAGATCCTGGAAATCGGTTAATAAGCTAACCAAAGATAGCATTGGAAATCTGACAGTTAGCAAGACACTGTCTTGATCATTGGACAGGATACTTTAAACACCAGTTTGGTTGGTTATCAGATTCTATATCTACGTCCTTTTACTTGGCCCGCTCAGCCCGAACACTGGTTTCGGAGTTGATGAAATACGAATGTACTTCCGGGCCAGATGAAGTGCAGATGTACATTTCTGTGTTCTACCGTAATTAGATTGGAATCGAGAACGCCTACCAGACAGCTAGGGTCAGTTGCCCATCAAATCAAACAGGTGTCAGCCTGATACCTATTATAACGTGGCTCCTGGTTCAATACTACTGCGACGCCTAATCCCCTCACCTGAGAAACAGATATAAAAGCATCAAATGATTGAGCAGCCTTATACCGCAGGCCGAAAATTGCGACTGGTCTAACTTCAAGAAAGTCTTTTCTTTCGTAGTTCTTTTACGTATACTTAGCCAAAGAGGAGCACTCTGGAAGTTCGTAGACATACGTTGTACTCCCTATTCCCACACTTCTGGTTGTGCGAAAGCTTACGACGAACCGTCTAGAAGTTCTACACCCAGTAGAGCCCGACAAGGCCGCCTTCCCTCTCCCTTCTTGTTTAGTTTTGTCATCGATATCGAAAATACATCTAGATAAATACTAATAGACTGCGAGCAACATTGTCTTATGTGGCCGAAGTCAGTCCCAGCTCGAGATACCTCAGTGGTTAAGACGCGAATTTGCAGGTTCGAACCCAAATTTCATCTAGGCTTGAGCAACCTGGCAGTACCTCATCCGTCGTACTTCTTTCCGGTGGCATGTCGAACCCAATTTCAACCAAGCTTGAGCAACCTGGCAGTACCTCATCCGTCGTACTTCTTTCCGGTGGCATGGCGGCTGTGCACCACGAGGGTGTTACAACTGGACGCTTGTTATTGTTCGGCTTATACACACTCATCTACGTACCAATTTGATTTTGCCGGGAGACTCACCTAAAACCCAGCTGAATCCCTCTTTTATGATATCCTTACTCAACTGAATGTGCTGTTGCACCAGGTCGCCTCATGTTTCAGTTTGTACAATATTCGAGATATCGCAATAGATTGTATACACTACTCATAAGGTTGATGAAAACCCCACGACCAGTTTCGCCCTTCTTGGGGCTCATCAGGTAGGCGGCTACCTGATGAGGAGTAGGGATGAATATCTGCACTCACCTGTCATCCTATTTATTCTTATTTATTTATTTATTTGTTTTTGAGATGCGGCACATTTTGAATGAGTCTCATCTATCTAAATAACGATCATATGATTATCCTCTTATTGCTCACTGCTAGTCATTTGATCTAATACAGTGGATCCTTCTTAAGCGTTTTCCGTACGTTCCCACTATTTCAGCCGGAAGCCGGAGGCGAACGTGGTCTTTGTGGAGCCACCTATCCACGTTTCCCGATTTTTACGACGAACCCCTACATTTGTATAGCATTCCAGTAAGTTCTGCTCACAGCCTTAGTTATTTATAAAATGCAATCCTTCACATTCGTGGTGCATTACACTCCACTCATTGGTAACCACCCTGTTCCACTATTTCGTCCCATGAGTGACGAAATATTACATGAACCGGGCTGCGGCGTCTTTGGATGAATGCTAAAAGCAACGATCTTCCACGTCACCCACACCTGACCAAGGAGAACTCTATCGTCTTCCAGTGACTTTTATTAGAGTATGGTGTAATTTTTCATTTCACTCGGGGTTGGTGCTCCACCTACACCCGTAACGAAGGCGATACGAGATCACCACAGAATTGACTACGGTATTCGTAACTGGAGCCATTAGGGTTAAATAATTTTGATGCTCTTTACCAGATTTCAATAGGAATTGTTTTCCATGCCCAACTCAGAGTGGCGTAAACAGAGAGGTGGCCAATCCTTGACTTGGCAGAGTATGAAGGAACTCACGAAACGCTTGGGTGGTGTCGGTGCTACTCGCCTTCCAGGATGGGGACCGCGTGGTCCTCACTGCGCCCGGCTGGAGACACTACAAGATATGGCTGCCAACCGATGTCAGTGGCGTTCTTGTTGTCGGTTTCTATCCAGACGAGGTGTAGGCACCTCGGAATGATTGTGTTAAGCTAGCACTAAGTCCCTTCCCCGTCCACCTTTATTCTTTTCTTTACAATAAGGCTTTCAAATAAGTCATGGTTGTACGGCAGCGAAGCATCGGTATTGAACACTAATGTCATGCTGTCGATGGTGATGATGATGAGGAAGAGGAATTGTAAACAGAGGTAACTATATCGAAGGAAAGACACACAGGGGAATATTCTGCCAAAGTCGCTCTGTTTTAACTTGAAGTCCTTCAATTCAGAGCGCAATTTTCTGAACAAAGACCAAAACCACGAACATTACGTTTCTTTGTGGTTCGAAATGCAAATAAGGCTATTTTGGGGGCACCCTACGTGCAATATCGGATTATTTACTGGGGTTAAAACTCTAAAAAAAACTAGCTCGCATAGTTATTGGTTCTCAGCGATTGACCAAAAGATGGTCTTGGCGTCTGGACGGGAATGGGCGTTATGCTCATCTTGGTGTGGGTAAACCATTAGACAGTCCGGTAACCGAATTGATCGATTCATTGGTTTGTGATTGTTAACGAGGATCAACAGAATACTAAAATTTGGTCAGCTCAGAAGGTTGATTGTCTTCAGAGTTTCGTTCAGAACACGTGCTATGGGAATCAAGTTACTCAAGTGAGATGGCGATCTACGTGGCGCATCCTACTGAGGGAAAACACGCGTTCTGGCTCACGGCTGTCGACACTGATTCTTGAAATCCGCTTGACGGGTTACACAACCGCTGCATTCTTTTCCGGACTTGAGGTATAGGCTATTAGCACAAATGCGCTAGTTTAACTGTATGGTAGGATGAGGTGGTTAGATCAACTGAGATTATGGATAGTAAAATGTGATACAAACTGATGTCAAAAGTTCAGCTGGGGTGGATTAACCTACTGCTGGCATGATGCTCGTAAGTCAGAAAAACACAATCCGTAGGATAGAAGCGTTCAGCTGTAACATCCTTCCGGTGCCTAGCTGCCATGCCACCCGAAGGAGGCACGGGGGCTGGGATACTGCCAGGTTGCCCAAGCCTAGACAGGGGAAGTCGAGTGGTGGAGATCGGATTCGAACCACGGACCTTCCGGTCAGTAAATTCGCGCCCTAAACACTTGGGCCATCTCGCTCCTAATCCGTGGGATGAACTGTGTTGGTGTCTCTGTGCTGATTCTAGCCATAAGAATCACTGACACCAATGGTCGGATAGCGATAATAAACTTTCAAGAATTAGTTTCAACGAATTTTTTCGCATTCAGTAGTGCTCTATATACCTGGCAAAGTTTACAGAGGCATTGGAGACGCTTCACAGCCCAAGGATGATTCACATGTATCGGAAAACTGAATGTGACATCATGTATCTTGGAGTGTACAATTTGTCCCATATTTGATGGAATTATTAAATTAAGACTAAAATAGCGAAATACAATCATCTGCGTACCAATTTGGTTTTGACGGGAGGCTCACCTGGATCGCAGCTCATTGTCTCCTCTAGGATGTTTGTAAGCAATTTGGATTCAAGTAGAACGTACGGTTGACGGAACCTCGGGGGCCGCGCCTACCTAATGAGCCCCAAGAAGGGTAAAACCGGTGGTGGGCTGTCGAAGAGCTTTCAGCAACCTTATGAGTAGTGTGTCATGTCTAAGACGACAATACTTGAAAGCGTCCTACAATACCCTAGCAGGTCCAAGTGACCGGAATCTCGATGAGTTTGGTGTTTTTGGCGTTTTGGCATTCCCCACTAAACAGTGTCACCCATGTAACTAAACTGTCGAGCGAGCCAGCTTGATAAGAACTGGTTAGTGTCCTGAAGCATAATGGGTATGCTGGTGACATTAGATGTTGGTGGATACGAGTCGGTGGTAGCGAGCATGTTCATCATGTTTCCTTGAAGGCTTAGATTGCATAGGTCTTGTGTTCTTTAGGATTCCCTGGATCTGTAAATCGATCACCGGACCTCAAAAGGTCCCACCGTAACGCTGATCTCATTCGAGAATTATTGCGTTTTTGAACAAAATATAGCCACCCACATATGTCTTTCAACGTCATTCGAGGTTTCTTGCTGTTCTCGATCTGTTTTCGTGAAACACCTATCGAAGTCTCCATTGATGTTTACACAATACATGCGTGTCGTAATTTAAAATCGATATCGGCTGGTGACAAAAACAATAATGCTCGCCTAAGGGTCGTATTAAATGTGGCTTATACTCGCGAATCGTTTCCCCTTTTCTGGTTTAAACTGTTCCAAGGTCAGACTGCCGGGATTTCACAATACAACCCACGTCCACCTCTCTATGAACTGTATCCTCACATTGGCAGAGCAGACGTTCATCTTGACTCGGAAGGCTCCTTACTTGCATTTGCTGTTGAAGCGCTTGTTCTGTGATGTCTTCACAGTACAACTGAAACGAACTAGCTGCAGCGTTTCCGCAATGAACTAGTGCACAGACAGAATCTTCAGAGTAGTCAATGGGGCACATAAGTACATCGCATGTCTAACTACCAGCTACTTAGGGAAGCGATTTTTATTTCAAACTCTAAGTAGATGAGATATCGGGAGGGGAGGTGGGCATGCTATTACATCGTAACGGGAAGTAAATGCAGCCGCAGTCAATCCGAGTGTTGTGGAATCTTCTCACCGTCGAGACTGTGGCTAACATGAATATCCCACAGGACGTAGCACGTTGCCCATCACACTGGAAAGCAAGCCATCACCCCTAACTGGAACGCCAAGCTAAAATTTGTTTCAGTTGCCATCTTATCACTCATGTACTGAGAGCTAAGAAGCAGTGTATAACTGTCTCATCCTCTTTGGAACTCATCACTAACATGCATTTCGCGAATTCCATTTCATAAAATGTCGAATTTTCACAAGATGTGTCAGACTGTAGCTACGGTTTTTCTCAACACGTTTTAAAAACGACCCAATTGACGGATGTGTGCCAAGCTCACTGACGTCCTCCGCTCTAGCGAAAACCCACGGCAAGGTTGCCAATAGGATTCATTTCCCAGGAGCAGGTCCTGTGAGAGCATCTCGAGAAGCTTGATGCTAGCTGTTGTATCGTGAGTGTTAGCTGAGTGGTTTAGGAGCTTGATGAAGTTTATTCTGTCACGTTGATAGTCTAGTTACTTGAGTGGGAAAACCTCAAGGAAGAAGACATCAGATGAAGATCGCCTATATTGCAGATGAACCAATGGAAAAAAGAGCGCTGCGGTTCAGTTGGCTACAAAAGAGAGAAAATGAAATCTCAGTGGAATATTACAGGGGGTAGAATTGTTCGTTAGAACCTGACCGTCCTAACGCTAGCCCTAGTTTGTGCACCTTCAGAAGCTTACTGAGAAAATCTGGGTAGCAATTCCACTGAGTTGGGTCGGCGGCCATATCTCGCAACCTCTCCAGCCAATCCTAGGGCGGTTGGACTGATAGCATTAGCACCGGAACTTCTTGTGACCTTACAACCCTGTCCGCCTCACAATTACCAGCATTTTGAATGAGGAATTCAGAACCATTGTCATCATCATCATGGTCGGCGCCATGACGTCAGTGTTCAACACTGATGGTTCGCTGCCCCACAATGCAGAACAGCATATTTCTTAGCAGATACGTGTTCAGTGTACGTGGCTACCGCAGTTGCTGGAGTTGTATGTCTTCCTCGGCCAGAGTACTTACCACATGTCTCCCAATCACAGTCACGAGTTTACTGACGCCAGCCTATACCAGGTACGTTTTGGCGGTAGTTCGACTTCCGCCCAAAGAAGACTTCGGAAATTATCCAGAAAAAAATGGAAATAAAGGGGCATAGGCTAGGCAGTGACATCATTATAATCGCCATGCACCTAGTTCCTTTCAAGAATCTCAGTGGAGCAAGAACAAGCGGTGCTTAGTGGGAATGGCGGTAGTCCCAAGTTAGCCCAAGTGATTAGAGCGCGAATTTACTGACCGGAAGGTCCGTGGTTCGAACCCGACCTCTGGCTCTCGACTTCCCCTGTCTAGGCTTGGGCAACCTGGCATATCCCAGACCTCGTGTCTTCTTCGTGTGGCAGGGCAGCTAGGCACCCAAAAGGTGCTACAGCTGAACGATTATTATTATTGCTATAGTTCATGCATGCTTGTTCGGTCGCCCATGTACATTGACGTTCAGGACTAGACAAGCAAGGCACATGACAAGTCTTCTGGCCACATAACAGTTGAGTAACTGATTATACATTGGAGGGCAGATAATCAAAGCCAAGCCTATGTAGAAATGAATCTGTTACATTGGAACAGTAAAAAGTACCAAAGTAGAGCTACACTTGTCACGGCGTCCGATTGCTTACGCAAATTTCACCAAGTACTTCGAATGATTGCAAATTCAGTAAGTTGCAATAAATGGCGATTTAGCTGATAGGACTGAGTTATTTCGATGTTTCTGTCCACGGACTACATTTGACGACATGCGTTCGCTCTTGTTACCAGTTGAATTCCACGTGGTACATAATATTGGGCGTTTGTTCAGAAATTCTAATAGACAGCCCTCATTCGATTCGTTTCGCCTACTTACTGCGCAGTTGGATTAAAATAATCAAATACATAGGAAGATATTATGACAGCAAGACTCATCTAAATTCGTTTATGAAAAGTAGCATTTGGTTCTGTACAGAAGGACAACGGATACTGCGTGACGAGTATTCTTAGCGGTGCTTCAGATGACGCTGGGAACGCCTGTAATTCTCGACAGATTCTAACTTTATTTTCGGAACCGTAAGAGAACGCTTTTTTCTCTCAATTATCTTCATCGCCTTGATTAAATGTAATGGACACCCGTTGTGTTAATTCAGTGAAAGCACACCTGTTGTCGCTGTCTAAACATTCTTCTCGCGCTCCTGAGGCGCCGTCGCAAGCACACCGCTACAACTCTGGTGCGTTCTGTGTTCTACGGATTAACGTGGACTAGTTAGTATCTGAAATTCACATACGGTACTGATTCATTTCTTGTACATCTCGCAACATCTTCACTGCTCTGACACTCCGCTTTTGGCGAAACTGTATTCTAACTCTGGGTCACTCGTAATGGATATTTGATAACCCGGTACATAGGAAGGCACCCAACAAATTGATGAATTAGCCCCGTGAGTTCTCCGGTTACCAACCTGATTTCAGTAATTAATCGCCATCACTGTTCCAACGCACATTAACAGAGCCGCTCGCCAAGTGGCATTTCTGCGATTTTTACTGCTTTATCTGACATCCCATCGACAAATATTCCCGATCAGACGAACACGTGCGTTGCGCCCGTCATTTTGATGATACCCTCACATAAGATGTTTCGCTACTTATCCCGGTATATTCATCTTTGCTTCTCCCAACGACGCGCCACCACAACCGCTTGTCATTTGATCACGCTGTAACACACAGACGCATGAACCATAGTGGCTGGAATGATCGATGCCGGTGTGTGCGCTGCTTGGGTGAGACGCTTTGGCTCTTCCACATGTCCCTTCGCCGACTTCCCCATTGATCTATTCAGTTGTGGATTTTGTTTTCCTCTCTCTATACCGTTCGTATGCGTGGTGGTGTTGGTTGTCGCCTCGACTCTACACTACCTGCACACTGCATCGCGTTAATCCACGTGTTCACGCATCCCGGGCGATGATCATTAGCGACAGCGAGATAACGGAATGAGGATGAAGTTTCCTACCGCGACGTTCAAGTTATGTATGTGCGTCGGGGCGACCACGCACACACGCACACAAAAACAATGACCGTTCTTTCCGCCTGGTCAATCAAACGTGCAAACTCCACGGGATACTTACCGTGATTCATTGCCTTCCCGGTTTGACCACCGTTTGCCTTTACCCTTCGGGTTGCCTCGTGAAGTTTCTGTCGCGCGCGGCGACGCGTTGTGGGCGCTTTTGATCTGAGAACGACCAATGCATTAACGTCCACATTCGCCATTGTCATTTTGCTGGTAAATGTCAATGCCCCTTTCTGGCTGGAAAATTAGACAAGTGCGCTGTGAACCGCTTCCTGATATTTCAAAAATCGAACTTGATGAACGTACTAGCTCAGATTTCTATGGTGGGCTTTGCTCGTAATCACGCTCCGATACATCATGTTGACGGGTAATTGCTTTCCTTTTTTGGCTAGTGGCAACGGACTTGTATTGACAGAAGCAGTGAAATGTTCCATTTTGACCACATCTCTGATATAGCCATTCTTTTGGAATTCGAGAAAACGCGGAAGTCAAAGGTATAGTGCTTATCGGGGGTCCACCTAAGCGCTACTGTCTGCGCATTCAGCATGACATTAGCTACCCAACATCGGTACCCCTCAGAATAGCTTGCTTGTGAACTGCTAGGGCTTTTTTCCGGAGGGGGGGAGGAGTGCAAATTCGAGAAACGCAACTCATACCGTCCTTTTCAAGTGGGTTCTCTTTTTCCCCGGAGAATTGAATATTACTCATGACGGTGCACGATAACCGGTCATAGCTCGTCATCGACCAAACTACCAGCGTGTTTGCTTCAGAAAATCGGATCCCCTACATCTTCAACAATATCACTTACCACCGGTCGTATGCCTGAAACCGGTTCAACCGAACCCCAAGAAGTCCTTGCACTGCATCTTCGACAGAAAAACATCGAATCTGTATTTGCTGTCTCATCCGCATTAACTAGTATTCCAGTAGGTAATTTAGTGAACGTCGATGACTGTTCGAATAACTCGTGCGTGTTATCGGAGCTGATCTCCAACTGAAGCAATGTGCTGAAGCCCTACACAGCGCATTCATCTAGTCAGTGCTGTGATGGTTGAACTCCACACGCCTTATAAGCACTGGGTGGAGAATGCACTTTTCCTCAACGAAATCTCGTTTTCACGGTCACGTGACTCATAGTTATAAGCTGCCAGTCGGGCGAGATGTAAGCATTCCCACGCATCACAGACATCGAGTGAGGAATGTACTTTTTCATCAACTGAAGCAAATTTAAACGGTTGCATTCAGCTCACATGGTGATGGGACTCCGTATTCACACAATGGAATTGAATTTCCCAAAGCAACGACGTGTCCTTGTTGGACTAAATGAGACAGGCAATTGATTTTATAGTACGAATCCAATCTTTTGAGCCCCACCTAGGAATCCTGTGGTATCGGCGACGCTAAGAAAGTATTCCATATATATATATATATATATATAGTGCGTTCGGGGGCGAGATGGACCAAGTAATTACAGCACGAATTTACTGACCTGAAGGTCCGTGGTTCGAACCCGACCTCTGGCTCTCGACTTCCCTGTCTAGGCTTGGGCAACCTGGCACTATCCCAGCTCTCGTGCCTCCTTCGTGTGGCATGGCAGCTAGGGCACCGAAAGGTGCCACAGCTGGATCATTTATTTATATTTATTTTTATAGTCGTGCGTTCAGTTCAGCTCGTCAGTCACACATTTTCTGACAGCGGTACACTGCTGCGGATTATTTCGTTATTTATCGAAGCTGAACAGATTCGGAGGGGGGAAAGCTATACACGAAAGAGGTTACTTTCGTGTCTCAATCTATCGAGACCTATGTTTGGATTGGAATAAAAACAGAAAGGAGAAGATGCTCCCCAGGTTGCTAGCACGCCTCAAGATAAAACTTTGGTACCAGGTCACAACTCGCTCACTTTTGGCAAAGTTTCACACGGCACATGGTTGAAGGGGACTATTTAAAGGGAATTTAACTTTTGGAGTATCTCACAGCTGCGCATCTGCTAATTTCGATAATCGCACTTTTGTTCCCGTTTACTTCTAGTCCTTCAATAGCCTCTCTCCGTGTATTGTCATCTGAACGAATATGTAAATCGAGTCTTCGCATTTTGGCTAAATCCCCGCCTCAATCACGTGTAATCCATATACTTAATCTTTGAAATTCACAACCACAACCGTTAGCACGGCATGTTTACGTGGTTGTAAATCTGTAAATCTGTCACGAGTTCATTGGTTGTTTTACAGCACGTCTGGGATTCGTCCCCCGACAACCTCAAATCAGCACCCCGGCTTTCGTCTGATCCTCACTGCAATCCAGGAAAGTAAGTGCAGCACCTTCGTTTGCGCTTTTTGTTGTGAGACCTTCTCGGCTGTCCTGTAAGCTAAACCATGCGGCGATTGAGCCTACCTAGACTGTTTTATTTCTCCTAGCTGATGGTTTCTGAACCACCCACTTTTCACCTTTTTTCGGGATTAGTAGTTTGGGGTTCCTTGCTGTCAGGTTCCTTGACCTGACAGAAAGCAAGTCTTGCGTTATGTTTGATCGTTTAATAACGTGAACTAATACGAATATCGAGTCCTTAATTAGATACCGCTTTCTGGATGAGCCCCTAAGTTTTCACTACCCTACTCAATATTACGACCCAAAGAATTTGCGCTCTCAATTTGTAGAGAGTTACCCGAGTTAAAACTCGTTTCATATTTCGGTTTGCCGCTAGAGTATTGTATCAATCAGACCATACGTTTGGATGTGTGAAGGAACCTCGTACACTTACAAGCTTTGACCAAGGGGGTGAGATGTCTCAGAAGTTAGAGCGCGAATTTAGTGACCGGAAGTTCCGTGGTTCGAACCCGACCTCTGCCTCTCAACTTCCATGGGCAACCTGGCAGTATCCCAGCCCTCCTACTTCCTTCGGGTGTCAGGGCAGCTAGGCACCGAAAGGGTGTTACAGCTGAACGGTTTTAGAACCCATGAAATACCTAACTGTGGCTTAGGTTCATTGAATGTACATACTTGGATACAGATACCCATTTCAGTGGAATTTCGGTGTTCTACTCATTCTAAGCTTGATGCCAAATTGACTGATCACCCTGACAAAGTGAACAATGTCACCTCCAAAAGACCACCGAACTAACGAGGGACTTTTAAAAAATACCGCCCACATCCTTTTGGTTGTGCCTCGACTCTACCAAAGCCACAAATGTACCAAACACAACCGGCAACGCCACGAGCAAGAATACTGCAGAGCTGAATTTTGCGCTCATACCCGAAAGAACAGGGCATTCGAGGGCCATAAAAGCCACATTCAAGATGAATTTTTCTTGGTCGACTCGAAATCGACAGCATGTGTATCAGTCGTACACCAGTTTCCGTCCTAGTTGTTTTGGAGCGAGTCTGGTTTTAAAGACCACCACTTACGCCCTTAAAATTCATAGTTTCTAGTGTCTTCTGTGAAAACCTGAAAGTAACCATCAGCTGAAGTGCTCCATAGCGTTCGATGTGGTCCGTTTCAGTGGATCTTGCCATGTCACCGATTACTCAGGTCTCGAGCTCCTAGGTCTGGATCGTTTCCTTGAGATTCTGCTCCAGCAGAACGACTGTAGATAATGGTGACGCTTGCACGGGGATATCACATCCTGACGAATTTTCACTCTAGCCGACTATGAGGCCGATAGAAATGCTTTAGACCCACCCGTTTCGTCCGATGCCGGGTCTACCGGTGTCGGACGAAGTCATCGGTGTCATCAAAGTCCGGCCGAAGTGAGCTACCATGCGCTTGCGACCTTTACACTTCACTTCACAACCTTATTTACAAGCGGAGTGTTTCATTGTTATATACAAGCGCCTTACACAGAAAACCAAGCAGATAGACTGGCAATTTCATGAGTATCGTATGCAACAATGACAATTAACGCCGGTTCAAATACTACAAAGGCTTGGTAAGAATAGGTCGGATATCCATGCTTGAATACGCTAACCAACTCTGACTGACCGACTGCGCCTTGGAATCGAACAAACCAGAGACCTCAGTTTAGGCAAGGTTTTGAACACCTCAAAAAAAAACGATTCAGTTGTAGCACCCTTTCGGTGCCTAGCTACCATGCCACACGGAGACACGAGGGCTGGGATACTGCCAGGTTGCCCAAGCCTAGACAGGGAAGCCGAGTGGCAGAAGTCGTGTTCGAACTACGGACCTTCCGGTCAGTAAATTCGCGCTCTAACCACATGGTCCATCTCGCCCCGAGCTATCAAGCACAAAGAGTGTGGTATAAGCTAGGGTAATCATTTTTCTCGTGCCAATTACTGTCGTACGGTGAATGGCTTTTGGCAGCTAATCAGTTAACTTTGCCGGTAAGGTGAAGTTGTTGTATGAGGTTACGGAATCTTTTTCATGCTTAGACACTAAGCGTTCTCGATCTGAATCATGTTTCACTCATTACCATTCAGCAACAACTCAGAGCTGTTCGTCAGGAAGCTTCTATTGTGGTAATCGCCCTAGTCTCGTTCGAAGTACCATGGATACTGGTTCCACTCTTTTCACGGACCGACGCCCATACAGTGCTCTTCTAGGAAGTTCATCCTCTAAACAACGTGGATCGGAAGTCAGCTCCGGGCTATCGGCGGAACAGACTGTCGGTGCACAACGGCAACAACCCGGTCTAGGTTACTGCATTTCTCTTCGAACCGTCTGTGATGGTGTCTCTAACTGTGCTGACGGTCGAGACGAAACTCCCGAACACTGTCATCGACGGGGTAAGTTTTTGAGTTTCCTCTGGTGTAGACGCCTGTGCTTTACTCTCGTTCTTAGCCCTTGTTGCTGTGGTCAGCGGAACCAGCTGCTTCCACTTTAGACCGGTTGTACTTTAGATCCCGTCACAATGCGGAGGTGTCGCTAAATAGAACAGAATCCGCTGACATGACCGGTCGAAATTGCTGTTACTCAGTTATCAAGACGCGAACTTACTGATCAGGCGGTCTCGGTTTGATCCCAACCCTGGCATCTCGACTGCTCCTGCTTAGACCAGGTGAACCTGAAAACGCCTGATCCCTCGTGCTTCCTTCGGGTCGTATCGCAGCTAGGCACCGAAAGGGTGTTACAGCTGAGCGCTTTCTCACCCAGTGCTATGAAAGGGTGTTCAGCTGAGCGCTTTCTCACCCAGTGCTATGCCGTGATTATTTTATGAGGCGGATCTTCTGGTTGACATTCTTCCCACTTGTCGATAAGTGAGACTGTACTACGTCTATGCTGTAAAACCGAGAAGCACACTGCAACGGTTCCACCCTTGTCGAGACTCGTCCACAGTGCACATCTGTCCTCATGTTTATTTTTCTCATCACTGTCTAATGATGCCGCCAAACTCCGAATGCCTCACACGCCGTGTACATGCGCGTCTGAACTTGTGTTACCGCGCAAGCATTCCTTCACACACACGAACTGGCACAGCTGACCGATTGGCCAATGAGTAATGCGGCTTGATTTGAGTGACTTGCCTTCGTCTGGTGTTGTTATGGTTGGAATGGCGAAAAGTCACACGCCACGATCTCCGGTAAATTGGAATATTGTTCATTCATACATGGTTCACGGCTATAAAACTATACGGCAGTCTACAATCGCAATACTTAGTTGTGCTGAGAATGTCACTAATTACCGTTTAGCAGCATGATTAGTTTCTCCTTAAATCCAGCCTTTTTTCAGGTGACGATCATAGTAGACAAATAAAACACCTGGTAGTAGGTGATGTGGTGTCTGCGAATCGGGTTTCCTTGAAATGTCTTGTTTCGCTATCGTGAATGCGATCATCAAAACAAATTTTCTCTGTTCCCCTTGTGCAGTAAGCAGCCCTTTGAGAGGATAGCACAGGGGACCTTACCTTACCTTGGAACGGTTCTATACGGGAAATTCGCTGTGAACTCTTCAAGAAAGTGACTTTTCCCGAGGGATCTCTCCCTTATTGCATTCGGATAACAAAGGCAACTAGATAGCTATGCGAGTTTCAATGGTAGTTCACTGATCTCAATCGTCAAACAGGACTCATGCATTCAGTACGATAGAGTGATTTCCTAACAAACAACATCCTCTAAGAGTTTTTCCCGTTGCTTGCCGTCGGGTACCGCATGTTGAATGAAAATCGATAGGTCCTACTCGGGTTTCCTCACCAGACAACCAAATAGTTGGGTTACAATTGAATATGAGAACTCTTCACTGGACAGTTTCCTAACAAATCTACCCCGGTTTCCCCACATTTTCCGCAATACCATCCAACACCTATGTTATGTGAATTATCGCTGATGACCGAAAAGAAACCTCGATGTATTCATTGATTAACGACTGGTTGATCCCACAGAGTGCCTTTGTAACGTGCAATCTACATGTGAGGGAGATTCCACTGAATGTTTATATCAATGAGTTTTTGAAAACAGTCCACGAGCCAAGTAGAGATATGGTTTCTGGAGTTTCCTGAGGCAACGTGCAGCTGAACGGTTGCCCGGAGTCTGAATATCCCCTTTTGCACGTACGTACTCAGGTACCAAGCCAAGCAAAGACTGAGTTGGTACACCCGGCTCGATGGTATCCTAATGGATGAACACCTCGGGAATGTCAGTTAGTGAAGTTACTCACTATCCCTTATTCAAAAGAACGTCATGTCCAACTCATCCGTTAAAGGAGGGATCACACTGTTGATAGAAATACTTGATATTTGCTCGCCAAACTGAGCAGTCCATTATTTTATTATTCATCTTACGACCGAATATAAAACCGGTAGCAAAACAGGTGCGCCGAATCTACCAACTGGATTCCGTTCCTCGGATCACTATGCCCAAATCAGTTGAATATTCAGAATCACGTTCCCACTTTTCGCTGCAAGTTTCCTATAGTTTTGCTTGGAAATTTGTGCTTGAGACATGGTAGTCTCCAACCTAATTACGATCGAATTATATGGGTACCTTGGTTGGTAATCAGCAATCGTTTCATATCTGTGGGTTACTGCGTTGTTGAGGTGCCCCATATTATCTGTTTCTAGGTTCTCTGCAAGCACTTTCCCCGTTAGGTCTCTGTTTGTTTGGTGGAGCTACTCCACTCATCTCTATTTCCATACAATACAGTCGAACTAGGTATCGTGGAGTGATAGCAGCATTGAGGGCATTCGTCTTGTCATTAATTGGACTCTCGTTAGCCATGGATTTTAATTAGTTGGCCTTACCCGCTGTGATTTCCTGTCAATTCTCATCAGTCTAAGTCCTAAGATTTTCGGTTCCATGACAGCGGATTTACACCTGCTTTTCAAAATTACACATGTATGCACACTAATCCGTTGATGGAATTCCAATCTTTCGGCTTCCCTGGGTGTTTTTTACCTTTGTGCAGTGTCAGTTGACCGCTGTTCACAGTTGACTGATTTCGTGAAGTGATTTTTTACTCAGAACACGTCACCGCCTTCCTATTTGGTCTAATCCGCTACCACAAGTGCTCCTTTGGTCGCCTTAACATTAGGCGGAACTGAGTAACTTCATGCATTCGTTTTTGCCGAAGGTGCACTCCACTTTTCCCGCTTCGCTGTGCACTGAGTGATCGGCTCGCGCTGATTGACAGCTTTGAAGAATATAATTTTCAGTGGTTTTTCCGTGCCTCACCTGATTTCGCTTTCGAAATCGCCCGTACCAGTTTTACTAGCGTAGCCAGCCATTATATTGGAGTTCTAACAAACGTAGCATAAGTGCCATCGGTTGACCAGCATAGGATGTGAACACAACGATGAGTGTATCGGCCTTTTGATAAGCTGATCGTACACAACTTTTACGGTGTGATAATCAAAGTTAGCGGCTTTCACAGAGATGTATCAACTCATTCCTGGCACATTGGTGGGCCGGCTTTCCGAATGTATGGCTTTGTCGAAAACTACGTAAATAGTCCATTGCTACTGCGTTCAGAAAATGGATTGGCGTTATTGGCATACGGATGGATTGTCTATTAAGATAGCACTAATCGGCTTAAGATCGATAGTGATAAAGACAAATCAATCGGTATGATGAGGCAGTATCCTGTTGGGAGCAGAAAATTTAAAAAAAAGGGGGGATATCCAAGTGGACATAATTTTATAGTCATCTGGGCTACTACTAACGATCAGTCTGAGGACCTAGGATAAACGTTTTAAGTGACGGATGTTGTCTAGGTTAGTCAAGGCTCCCCAGCTGGGTTCAACAGCGGAGCTAAGCGGCTTTCCAGTGTACTGTGACACAGTTCGTGTCGTTGACCAGAATAACAATCAATGTAGTGTCTTCGCTTCATAGTGCTTCACACTATTGATTTGGGGTTTGTGTGGAACAGTGGAGTTTGGCGGCAAAAAGAGCGTATACTAGCCTGTGAATGACCTTTCGGGACATGCGATACCCGCCTTATTTCTCAAAAACCCTAATTTCGAGGTGTATGTTGCGTGGCTCAGCGAAGTCTCTGTCGACCCTCATCGAAGACGCCAAGCAAAGCAAATTACTAAACGTCCACTCGTAACCCTTGTACGAGTGTGCACTCTCCCTGTACATACCAGTGCTCGATAGTTGGTTAGCGGTATGCCTCTGCAAACTGTTCGATCCCAAGGCATAGGCGACTGGACCAGTACAGTAGCTAAGGTCAGTAATCAAAATACCATTGAGTGCCTATTGGATGTCTCGGCTTTGAATGGACGGTGAACTTCATGTTCGGCTTTTTAGGTCTGCCGCTTGAGTACAGTTAAACTAAACGCTCAGACAAAACCCCATCACTTGTAGCGTTTGATGCTTTCATGTTGGTTTCAATGTCCTTCGTTTTACGTCCCGCACCCATGCTTCACAGCTGCTCTTTTTCTCAGCTAGACGAACACACACCAAACGGGTGAGAGTAAGCTCGCGATTCAGATAACAGCAACCAATGAAACAAAGCAAAGCGCATTGTTTGTTTCCCAATGTTGTTTTGACCACACACGGTTTCTCATTGTAAGCTGGTCACTGGTTTACATGTGATTCATTTTAAAATAGCATATTCTATGTGGCCGTTTTTCTGCTTGAATGTAGGGCCGGATAGAGAACGACGTTGTCGTTTGTTTCTGTTGATAAAATGAGGGAGCGGATGAACGAGAACCATCATAACAGGTTGCTCCAAAGAATAACATCGATATTCGTAATGCACTACTCATAAGGTTGCTGAAAATTCGTCGACAGCTCAAGACCGGTTTCGCCCATATTGGTCTTCTTCATCAGGTAGGCGCAGTCGCCGAGTTTCCGTCAACCTTATGTTCTACTTGAAACCAAATAGCACGAAATTAACGAAATACACTCATTTGCGTACGGTTGCCCTAATTTGGGTCTGAAAATTAGTGCCTGGAAATTCGGATATGGGTATCCATTTTGATGAGCTGTACACTTGTCCCACCACACAAGATGCAGGAAATTCTTTTTGGTAAGCTGGACCCTGGTGGTTAATGTGCATACCGCCATGTCAAAGTTTCTCCGGTAAAAAAATCGTTTGGCTGTAACACCCTTCTGGTGCCTAGCTGCCATGCCACCCGAAAGAAGCACGAGGGCTGAAATATTGCCGGGTTGACCAAGCCTAGACGGGGGAAGTCGCGTGACAGAGGTCGGTCTCAAACCATGAGCCTTTCGGTCAGTGAATTCGCTCTCTAACCGCTTGAGCCATCTCGCTCCAGTTTTTCCGGTAAATGTTAATATATACTAACCTGTCCCCAACCGAATAGGCGACACTTGGCAGTTTTAAGTAATGCATAACGAGTTTTGTCTGTGATCATTCATGCACCATACCCCGTTCCACAAAGAAGCCTTTTGGGTTGACTCGAAAAATGCCCCTCCTACGGAGCTTCTAACCGTCCTCCTCACGTTCCACAATCGTTTAAAGAAAACTCAGTAGCCTTCAAAGCGTTTATGTATTCTTGATGCTCTTTCCAGAATATTCCTAACAGCTCTACCTCACTGTGTGTCTACTGCATTGCATTTATAGCGCAGTTGGAAAGTTACGCATACGTTACTGAAAAGACAGTAGCAAAAAAAACACCACAAGCTTAAGTTCTCATGAAATTGATTTCGTTACACAATAAACGGCCCTGTAACCAAGAGTGCATAACAACACAAACTATGAGGCAGCCAATGCAGCTTCCACCGAGTTGGGTATATAAAGCGACGAGACTATAGAGAATGCTAGGAACCTACAAAGTCTAGTTCGAATGAACAAAGAAGTGAGAAGTCCACTCTGCGGGTGACATGTGGTAATTTGGCAGGAAGATGTCAGAAACTGTGAAAGGGAGTAGCATTGATTATGGTAGTAGAGAAGAACCAGGAAAAGGCCCGATACTAGGCGTCATCAGAAAGGGGTGTTACTAAGACATGGCAGTTAAGTGAACGGTCTTTCTTGGGCTTCGGTTCACAGTTCATAGCTGAGTGGAAGGTATTGCAACTATATTTTAGATTAAGGACAGTGTTGTGGAGCTGGACGATGTGTCACATTTGACGTTTTCCTGCCTACCAATGCTATCGCCTCTAGTCCGTATTGCAACTGCGTGGCTTTTGTGGTGGCAACTGGCGGTTCGAACCCGACCTCTGCCTCTCGACTTCCCCTGTCTAGGCTTGGGCGACCTGGCAGTATCCCAGCCCTCATGCATCCTTCGTGCGGCATGGCAGCTAGGCACCGGAAGGGTGATACAGTTGAACGATATAGATATATACACTAACTGCGTGGCATGTTCTGATAAATGCTACTCTACGTGTGAATGCCAGCGACATTGTTGTTGGGATTAATTAAACATTATCGTCAAGGGTAACTAAGTGGCCAAATCCATTGCAGCATACCTCCTGAGAGGGGTTAGGTGAAGCTTTTTCAGGGTGCTGATTGTGTTTATCGTATTCTTCTGAGCAACTGGCTTCTCAAGAGGTGTCGTGGTGTGCAGCATTTCAACCCTTCACAGAACTATATTGTAGTCATGTCTTTGCCGTTGTTTTTGACCCGCTAACAGTCGGCAAAACCTAGTCCAACTTCATGCATCTTGTGTTGGTAATTCACCCATTCTATGACCTACTCGTCTTGTCCAAAATATATTTTAGGACTAACTGATGCTGAATGGATTGAAGAGGATGTACAAGCCGTCGGTGGTCTTTCTGGGCTACTATCACTCGGAATCCCAGCCTCCATCGCCATTGCCGTTAGCACTATTGTCACGTTTACCATTGGGATCGGAGCCGTGGTTTGCTGTTGTCATCGGTGTTGTCGGTCTTCGCCATTGCCGTTAGCACTATTGTCACGTTTACCATTGGGATCGGAGCCGTGGTTTGCTGTTGTCATCGGTGTTGTCGGTCTTCCCCCACACGCGTGAGTCGCTACCCGCGGATTACGGGCAATTCATTCTCAAGACAGTTTGATCTTGCAGTCGCGAGTGGAACGACCTACCACAGCCGGAGTGGTCTCAACGAATCCGGAGCAACATCACGTCAGCTGAGTCGCTTTATCAACCCCGGTGAGGCAAACTTCCCGTCTCCGCTGAACGGTACTCAACACGGACACTTGTCGCCACCTTACAATCATCCGGGCGTTGCATCCTTACATTGTGGCAATACACAATCCGGACACCTCCGTTCGGGTAATATTTCTCAGGGTGACAAGCCACCTCAAGAACTGCTCACTCGAGTTGGTCCAAAAATACCGTATTCTGATGGAGGCGAACGTTCTACGGGTGCTCCGTCCGCAGCGGACATGTCTATCGGACCACAACATCAGCTTCACAGACCAATCGCCTACTCGTCCGTCGCGGGCAGTGACTCATACTCGTCGATCCATGGAAATATTACAATGGGCTGTACACCCTACCGCACCCCTCCGGGTCCTCCGCCTGCATTGATTCCTGGAGCCATGGGTAGTCCAATTGCATATCGACGAGGTGGGTACTTCGGATTTCGGTATTACTCTGCTAAATTTTAGCATTTTCCAACGAAGTCCATGTTCTATGGTTCATACAGTCTCTTCTGTGTTCAGTCATCAGTAAAAATTGATACACCTCAAGGATTTCGAACGGGTTCGCGAATAGTTGGTTATGTTCGTTCCAGGATTCGTTGTTTCCTCTGGTTACAACCGTCAGACCACACTTCATGAATAGGTTAGGACAATCGGATACTACGCCATTCTATCTCCTATTAACAAGGACTGTCAATGAGAGAGGTCGACTCCGGTCACTCCAGCAGTCGAGGTCCCGGACCTGTAAATTCGATACGGCGCCTGTCGCTCTATAACACCCTTTGACACAAGCTAGATGATAACCTGGAAATGTGAGTCCCAATCACATATGAATGACGCATCCAACTCGGATCTCCCAATAAGAAGTGATTTAATGGATCCCTACACAAAATAGTGCACCTGCAAATGGTTTGCGCGGAATCGAAAGTAGTGTTGCGTGCGATTTAGGCCCACGGTAACAAGAGTTTTCGTCACCGAAGCATATGACCCTAATCACGAGCCCTGTTTTGTTAGCAAAAGAACATTCTTGTAGATCGAAGAGGGTGATTTCATTGAAGCACAATAGCGGAAATATTCTGTGTAGAATCCGTGGTTTTTTGATGGGTGGTGTTCACTGCCAGGCAATTGCTGTATGGCGACCCAACATTCATAGACTTTCCGCTGAAGCACGTGCATGCTTATTTTGACGCTGAAGTCGGAGCATTGATGCGATTTCTCTTATCTGTACCAACGTCACTACCGAATCCACTGATTCTCTATATCGTTTGCATCACTTGTGGACGGAATTCATCACGTTGGAGCATCATTCATCCCTCTAACCAACACGTTCACTTTCAACGGCTCATGTCGGTCCTCTCTGACTTACCCTATGAGTTAACAGAGTCATGACTCCTTCGTATAAGTGCAGGTTTATTCGCAACATTCCACTCCTATATGTAGTCCTGACGAACGTGTTTTGGATGGCTCAGTAGTTAGAGCGTGAATTTACTGACCGCAGGGTCCGTGGTACGAACCCGACTTCTGTCTCTCGATTTCTCCTGTCCAGGTTTTGGCAACCTGACATTATCCCAGCCCTCATATTTTTTCGGATCAAATGGCAGTCAGACACCGACAGGGTGCTGGGCGGATCTATTCGATTTGGTGTGAACCAAAGTTTTGTAATTAAGCAAAGTAAGGAACTACCCCGCGGAATCCACTGTCGATCAGTGATATTGTCGTCTTCACTTGCTCATCTTTTTCAGTTTACTTGTAGTGCAGGTTTAGTCATGGTTGTCAAAAATATCCATAAGTTTTCTAGACAAGTCCGAACTCTAATTCTCAATGGCACATCAGCATACTATCCATACAATCAACCTTGTAGCACCATGACGCATACATGCAATAGATAGAATTTCCCATTCGTACTAAACCATGTTTTCATCCGTTGTTCTTACCGTCTTCTAATAGACCCTTCCTTGGGGGATCACTGTTGCTACACTCCTCCTCCTTATGGTGCCTGTCCCACTGTCCCACCAGCCAGCAGTGTAACTGCCAGTAGCAGTCGAACAGGTACAACTAGTGGTAATGGTCTGCCGCCAGGACAGTCGACTGAGCAACGTGGACCGGGTTGGTGCATGCGTACTCGATTGCAAGATCATGCCGGCTATCTGGTTTCCGGTAGTGTGGACGGCGTGGGAAGCGCTGCTGGCGGTAGTGGAACAGACTTGTGCACGACGGACTCTACAGGCATGTTGTTTGGTCAACAACTCAGCGGTGGTGGTAATTCGGCACTACACACAAACACGCCCGTAGAGACAATATCTCAGACTGGTGGGGATATGGTATCCAATGGCGGAATAGTCTATCTTGGAGAAATTATTCCACCATTCTCTGGCGATTCCGCCAACAAATTTCGTGGGACATCGTACGCTGGTGCTGGATCTGCTACTACTGGTAGTGGTAGTTCTCACGGACGCACCGCACATTCGCATCGACTTCTAATGAAAGATCAAACGTCACAGTCGACGGAATTCCCCACCAACCCAACAACCGCTACTGGTACGATGGCATCAAACCAGATTTATAGGATGAAAACGGAGTCTATTGGTCCGCGTCGTTCTCGAGCGCCATCTCATCGACAACATCGATATCGTGTTCAGCGGTCTGTGGATCCAAACCGAGCACCATCCAGTGGATCACATACTCCAGCGAGTTCACGATCCGGTCTGCTCACATCATCTCAGCGATCCGCGATGGAACCGATGCAGCATTCATCTGCACATAGCCTAAGTAAATCAGACAATTCAATATCCTTCCCCGTCCAACTTTAGGCATCCTGTACATCTGGCTATTCGTCCGATGCTGTTACGTGCCTTCTATCTTCCTGTCTCTGCTCAGCGATATCACAACTCTGCGTTCCCCTCTCCCCTCCAAATCTCAACGCCAAATTTCATGAGTTTTGTTTTTCAACTACTTTCCAAACGGAATATTCCTCCCTCATACTACATGCACTTTGCGCTTTTTCATCTCATACCCGTGGGAACAAAATGACCATCACGAACTTCCTTTTCCAGTGATTATGTTTATTCCTTCTTCCCCCCGATCGATAATTTTCACACGGACCCTCATCTATTTTAGACAAATGAACTATGCGCATACACAGACAAAACCCGCTGTGCTTGTCTGTCACTGCGGTTCAACTGATGCATTTCCGCCCTTCCGATTGACTGACATCTCCCCGTTCTTCTATTTATTGATTTTCATGTCTGTTTCTACAAACTGGTTCAATCAGCCGGTGTCAACTGAAGCATTTGCCATTTTTCGCGATGCTCACCGGTTCTTTTTCTATCTAGTCATTTTTATTCCTCCCATGACCAATCTTGTTATTGACGTTATCGTACCAGTCTTAAATATTGTTTTGATTTTTTTCTTTTAGGCTGATCGGCGCACTCTCTTCTGTGAACCCTCTATCACTAAGTTGGTTCTATTTCTCCGTATTTATACCACAACTTTCTTTTTCCGTTTTTTTTCTATTCGGTTCTGTCGCGGAGATTTTGATCTCTATCGGCTGCAATACACACCCGGATACACCAGTCTTTCAAAATACGCTGTCCTTCGAATTTTTCGGATCGGAACAATTTAAAATATAAATTTTGCCTACAAACATGTCCTTCTTTATTTTTGTGGTGGTCGCTAGGATTTTGTATCCAGACTTCGTAGTTTAGTACTGCGGTTGATACAGAAACACTGTTTTTAAAAGTGACCTGGCTCTAACTGATTCTACTCTCAGTTCGAGTTTCATATTCCTTGTGAATCTCTCATCGAGAGATATCTGCTCGAATTTGGTTCTACTTCTGTCGTTTGTCGGTGCATGGGTTGCTGAGTATCGCTCAAATGCATTCGAATCCCCGTTGACGCTGCCTCAGCCTGCAAATGAGTCGTCTGCTGCTGAGGCTTCGTGTTTTTGAATTCCGAAGCAACCCACGAGGTATATATTTGGTTGAATACTAAACGACAAAATGTGGAGTTAATGAGTTTTCAGCTGAAGTCAGTCTAGTTTACTTCGTAATGATAAACTAGTGCATTTTCCGCATTAGCCAAGGACACTGGCAGCAGTTTTGATGGCGTGCACACATTATTGTTGAGGAGGCTGCTATACCTCAGACAAACTGTTGACATGCATGCTCGGCAATGCGTTAAATCCAGAGCTCGTCCTGCGTCAAAAGATCCAATTCCGTCCAGCTTGCTTCAATGCATCATGTTGGATCAGTCTACCTGCACGACCTGGTAATCCAATATCCTTTCCAGGACGCGTTACTCCCTTTAAACAGTGATCACGTTTATGGGAGCGACAAGTCATGACCAGGCAGCGATGACTACAAACTGTTGGTTCAATTTGTTTGTCTCATTGCCAGGTGCTCACGGTTTGTCCTGAGCGGAGCGCTTCAATTGAGGTTTGTGTGGATCTACATCCAGGATACGGACCCGCTGACTGCCGGTATCAAATAGTCAGTAGTCAGTTCAACCATCGTACTACATCCATACAGATACTCGGTACGTAAAGCATACAAAGATAACTGTCATTTTAAATCAAAGAATCTAATCTTCATCCCCACACCGGTAGCATCACACCAAAGCGTCCGATTTCAGTTGGCTCCGTGGAGCTTTAGGATGGTCCAGTCCCAAGAAAATACCGGTGACGATCGGTTTTTGTAGGGAGTCTGCGAAGAGCCGGAAAACTGTTTGCAGTCATAAACTAAAAAGTTCCATTAATCGGAAAATCTTTGGAACCAAATGAATGGCCATATTTTCAGAAAACTTTAATAGACAATTAGTAGACAGGGATACAGTTGGACAGAGTCGTTTTTGATGCAACTATTTCACCCGGTCAGATGAGTAGGCTACTGCATTGATCAAGTTTTTAAGCAGGCGGGGAACCGCTCCGCAGTATCTGGACCAGCATAGTAGATAAGCGTTGGATGTCAGAAAATATTTTTCGGTTGGTGAGGGTGTGGCTGTTATTGGACTGGGACTTCCTAAGGTCACAGTCAGTGACTTGTGTTTGCTTGCCACTGTAGGCTGTCTGCGTACTTATGACACCTTTAGGCGTGGCACATGGCGTTGAGTGTACACTTTCGCCATCTAATCTCACACCAGACCCAGTATGACGGACACTGATGTGCGAGTTTTGATTGTGCTAGCGCTCACCGCGCCTTGAAGAGCATTCAACATTGTTTGTCCTTTCTTCGATTGTTAGTCTTTAGACGCGTGTTTCCATATCAAAACTTTTACATACGTTGGGATTCATCTCATCTACCGGAACTATTAGTGGCATGAATTCGAATGAGACGTTTCTCTCTTTTCTCCCATATTCTCCTGTAACCCTTTCGCGTTTGTCGCTTGCATTCACCTTTTATGTTTGTGATCATGCTCTTCAAAAATAAACGATAAATAATAGTTGTAAGTCCATTCTATTACTAAATGAGGATATATTTTCTGTCTTTCAATTTCCTACATCATAAATATAACTAACGAGAACAAAAAACTGAGTGGAAACGTCCAGCATTCGTGTACGTGTGTTTAATAGAGGAAGCAGTTCGGTTGAACAGCTACAGAGTATACTCATGGAAAACGTCAAGAAAAGAAACACCCTGTAAGAGGTCGCAATTACTAGATGTACACCCTCGGTTTAAATGCCAATACAGGATTGTAATCACAACCCATAATGATGGAATCTGTAAATTTGGTTCGAATCGTTCAGTTTTTGGCGTATTCGGTGCAAAGTAACCAAACCGCTTAGAACCATGGGTTGGTGATATCGCTAGGCCTATGTAGCAACGACCAAGACTCGAGGGCTCGATCCTGGTCCAGCTGTTGACCGTGAATATCAGTGAATGTGATCAAAAAGAGCTATTCTTACTAGAGATCGATGCGGCTTCAAACGCACCTACTGTGAGCACTATTCTTAGCGCTAGGCAAGTTGAACACAGAAAGATACTCAGCGCACTGTGACACCATTTCATTTTTCCAACCGCATTCCGTACATCATCATCATCATTGACAGCCGTGAGAACCGCGTACATGTCGCACAGTTTGGTTCACCAATTATTTGGGGAGGTAGCTGCGTATCGGAGGCTGGAGCTGATAAATTGGTGCGTAAATACAGAGCATGAACCGAGTTGACAGTAGACATTGAAAGTGAGGGTATTCAAAGGCAGCAAGACGTCATTGGCTTCAATGGCGTCAGCCATGGTGAAGGGCCCGAACATATCCCAGGTCATCCACCCAAAACGGCCAAGTTCGTATAGTAGCCCTATACACGCATCCTTTCGGATCTCTTGATATTCCTTCTTGATGACAAATGGTGTCAATTGGCAAAAACTATTCCGCTCTTCGAGATTAGTGGGTTGATTTCGTCTGTCACGCTACTGTCAAAGCTAATCCAACTTCGTATGATGATGCACAGCTTCCAGTATCACACACTGAATACAGAGACGTTCAGAAACTGTGCGTTCCGCAACACTGCCAGTTTACAAAGTCTAGAGCTCGAGATAGCTCGGTGGTTGGGGCGTAAGATATTTAATCTGCGGGATGGCTGAGTGGTTAGAGCGCGAATTTAATGACTGGAAAGTCCGTGGTTCGAACCCGACCTCCGCCACTCGAATTGTCCAAATTTGGGAAGCCTGACAGTGTCCCCGCCGTCGTGCGGTCTCCTAAAAAGGGATATAAATTTGGAATTGACTTTGATCGCCAGACACCGCGAAGGTTCCTTACGACTGAGAGTTAGACGTGGCTTTCAGATCAAGAAAAACTCTCAGCATTGAAAACAGTGGTGTCGTTCAAGAGCTTGTCCCAGAGTAATGGCATAACCCAGACATCCTCAGCCATGGATAAAGCCAGTTCCATTTCTCCTGAAATCAGTCGAACTGCCCAAAATAATCTCGTAGAGCACCTTGATTGGGAGGACTACCGTGCTAATTCCACGATGGTTTTGGCATGACGTTCTGACACCCTTTGTAAAGACTGTTATGACGGTTGATGTTCGCCATCCTACTGTTATTCTGCTTTCGTCCGAAGTAAGGTCGGCAGACTGTTCACCAGGACCCCACTACCTTTGAAGAGCGCGCGATGCTTCCATTCAGCCTCCGAACAGTCTTCGTCATGAGCGTGGGTGAGTATGTAGTGACATTCCAGCCACATCATCTAGATATGATTGAGCTACTGAAGATTATCGAATTTCATTAACGGAACCGCTCTACTTTGGTGCGCGTAATGCTGACGGAAAGCGAAAAGATAACCGGGCATGATCACAGTCAAGTTGCGTCCCCTAGAAGGGATGGCCACCTTTGATTGAGGCTCATATGATCCAAACGAGTAACTCAATGTCGGCGTTAGTGCTGGAAGTTCGCACCGGTCAGAAACAGACGATGATCAGCACACAACTTAAGTAGTCGCTCCCCATTATCTGTAGGCTGATCATCGAATTCAAAGCTATCATCTAACTGAGCTTCTTCTGGTCTCAGTTATTCACTCTGCACGTTTATATCACCCGCTAGGACAACTTTATCCCTTCGTGTTGCTGACCCAAACAGTTCGGACAGCTGTCTTTTAGGAAGAGATGCTTGCTGCTCAATTGTACAGAGTACGGGACATTGATGGGCCGATGTGAGTCAGAGTTTTAGAGCTCGGTAATAAACTTTTGTTTCATTTAGCTGGATAGTAGTTAAGCTGGAGACCATGGTTAGGGTACAGACAGACAGATGAGTTAATCTCAGCGCATCATTCGATGGCTGGGTGTGAAGGAGGTCCGGGAAGGAAAAGTTGCACGGGAGAATTTTGGTTCCCAGTTGCCCAGGCTGAAGAATGTTTGGTTGATGCACTCCACATTGAGCTTTTGACTCAAATACCAACATACTAGATAGTAGAAGAATGCGAGTTTTTGTCCGGGACGAGTTCATTCGCTTCTGACCTAAAAGTCTAAATCGAGAGACTGCTATTTTTAGGACTTCCTTGACAAACCCTCCCCGGAGCCAACGACTCAATGGTCCGATCCGCTTGGCTGCAGGGGCTGGTCTGGTCCGAGGATGCGGGGAATTAATCACGGACATCTCACTCTTATGCACACAACAGGTGGCTTTTGAGCGGCACAAGTCTTTTTGGTTTTCGGCTGTATTGAGTAATGCGTTGGCGGTCACAGCCAACCGTTGAAAGATCGGAGGGTGTGGTTTTTAGGGCGACCCTTTCCAATCCGTCCTACCTCGGAGAAAGCTTTCATAAATACGAATGTACCGATATCCTGGTTTCATACTCATATCGTGGTCAGTACGACTTTACCTACAGGTCATCTCGTAATAGGATTTCTCGCAGTACGGGGTTCCTATCCTTTGACCTTCCTAGCATTGTTAAACCCCTGAAGAACGGAGTGCAGCCCGAAATACCACTGCAGTACTCAAGTCCAAGAAGCGGTTAGCTGTCACAATGCACTTTTGTTCAGCTATTGTTGGTGCAGAAACACAAGGTGAGCTATGCTATGACGTACGTCGCCTGACACGCTAATACGGCTGCGCAGCGGAACAATCATGTGAAACAGACAGAGGCGATTATGCCCCCACGTCTGAATCACGTCAGATTTCATTGTGCCGGAGAAAGGTCAAATAAGGACACACAGTTCACACCTACTCCACGGCCAAGGCATCCCGTACACAAGCGCACAGACGGCCTTCTATGATCAACCGAGACAAAGGAACAACCGCCCGAGGACCGGTGTGGGCGTGCAGGAGACACTGGTTGGTTGACAGTGAATCGACCATCAAATACGGTGACAAGTGAATCATATATATAGAAAGCTGTAATTGCCTTAAGGCACAGTTCCTTCTGGTCGCGTTCTTGTCTTCTGACTATAACCCAGTAGCGTCAGGGAAGGTGAAGAGATACAACACACGCTGTGACAGATTCCTGCTCACCGTCCTGAACATGTTCCAATCATACATTTCAGCTATCATAAACTGAAACGAACGTTCAACAGAATGACTCAATTAGGGAATACGCTTTCTTTTGCGAGGTTGTTGATAGTCGAAAACTGTGCGACCTATTTGGCCTTGGTTGGATGGTCCGGAGTTGGTTCGTTGCATTGTATCACTTCAACAATCTGATTATATTCACCTACGGTCATCAGCAAATAACCGATCAAATTCACCCACGAGATGTATATTAAGTTAATTGGAAGCATCCGTACCAAATTTGGCACGAACTTTCTGAGTGTTGTCTTGATCAAATGGATTAGTACACAAATTCGGAAAGATCTCTACTGCTTGGCGTTTCGGTCAATTCAGACAGCCTTCAACAGTGACGAGTTGATCAGAATCACTGAAAAAGACTGAGGTAGCTGGATTTGCACGCCTATGTTTTTTTACTGTTGATCAATCCCAACTAGACGGCGCTCTGTTGGGCTGATATGTACATAATTACGGTCGGCACACACTGATAGGTTAATGTTTAGTACTTTGGCTCGACCAAACACAACGCGTGACTCTATGTCATTGCGAATAGCCGAGTCCCTTCCTGGATTGTGGGTCAGAGTAGAACTGTGGGTTGAAAACCGTGCATGCCCTTCTGTGTTCCGTGTTTCGTACCCATAGTGGTTGGCTTCGTACTCCTCGAACCGGATTACAGAGACTCAGTCCGTTTGATCTTCCACCTGTACAGGCTCTTTTGAGTGATGTAGTTGCCTTTCATTTGTGTTATCCAGTCGAAAAAATGTGTGCATATCAAACCGTGATAAGATCATGTACATCTCTTCAGACACATCGTCCCTACAGGGTAGGTGTACAGTGGTCTGAATCGCTCGTATGCTTTCAGTTGGTCTGGTGTTGTTTCGTTTCAGTTTGTTTTAATGAACAGATTGAAGTGGCCATTTCTTTTCACCACTACCTTGATACGTCCATTTTTGAGGCCTCGTCCGAGCAAAGCTTATTTGCTTTGTCTATCAATGGTTTTACTACTGCTCGTCTGAAGCTGATGGGATGACATGGGTGATAATTCAGATGCCGATCGAATTGAGTCGGCTTTCGATACACATCATCATCATCATCAGCTGTAATAACCGTGTACTCGTCGTACAGTAGTTTTAGCTGCCGCAGTTTGGTTCACCGATGACTTGGGGGGGATAGGTAGCTGCGCATTGCAGACGGGAGGTGATAAATTCGTCCATAAAGCCAGCATTGTCATTGGGCTGTCAACTGGTAGGATTGTGAAGGGAGCTATGCATTGAAGGCAATAGCTTGGATGCCTGAGCGCCATTGAGGGCGCAACTGGGCCACGTCTGACAATGTCTCTAGCCATTGATATGGCCCGTTATGGGGTCTCCATCCGGGAAGGCGGTAATGACCAGCGCAGCTGAGTCTGCTGGTAATGGCTTTTGTACTTCGCTGTCAAGTCATTGTTTGACCGCCTCTGGCTCTCTTCCACCCTTCACGTGGTTGTGCGAAAAGAGCCCTTCGAGGAATTCGGTCGACTGGCATACGCAGCACGTGGTCAAGCCAGCGCAACCTGTGCAGCGTGATCAGTTCATCTATCGAGGGTGAGTTATTTCTCCCGAATACCATTCGACGTACTTCAGAATTGCTGATCCGGTGTTCCCACCAGATTCGGGCAATGCTCCGAAGACATCGATGGTCAAACACTGAAAGTCTTTTGACGTCCTCGGCACGCAGCGGCCAGGTTTCTGATCCGATACACAACCACATCAAAATATTTGACCAGGCAATTTAGGAGCTTGAACATACGTTCGTGAATGGCGCTTGATGTTGAAGAATGTAAGCAGGCCACCTTAAAGTCCTCTTCGCATGTTGACAAACGTATTTTCACCAGCAACTTAGTGAACAATCAAATAAATCACCATAATTCGACTTGAGATACTCCAGAAGAAAATAGGTATTGTAGTTGGTGTGGTAGGGGAGCCTAAATCGGCTCCGTTAGTTCGCTCATATAGGCTGCGTTTGAAGACGAAATAGGCATAGTGAAAAAATGGTTCAATAACTGTAAACTACGCCAACAGTCAAGGGGACGAGATGGCGAAACTCAAATTATCAAGCCATCAGAGGAAATCCTGGATTTTTTCTAAGTAAACTGTAATAAGCTATTGTGTGCCAGGGTGAGGCCAGTTCAGGCGCGGTATTATCATCCCAAGACGCTAACATTCACAAAACAGCCTAACTCCACTGTGTCAGGTACCTAGAGGGCTAATAGACATTCGCACAGAATGTGCGCGCGTGTACAGATCCCCGTTTGGTGCGCTATCACGGAGGGATCTATGTTGTTTGCAATTTCGATCCCTCCTTATTTTTGTATTTAAACAAATGAGGGGTGCAAATTTTAGCGGATATAGTTGACACGAGGAGTTGACACGGGGATAAAACGAGGAAATTCGCCCAAAGAACGGCTCCTGCAAGGGACAAGAGGGGAAACACACCAAATGGAAGCGATCCACAGGGACTGCTTTTTACACTTTTGTTAGTTTTGTTTCCATCTTTCCCAACCAAGTTCCATTCTCATCCAACGTACCAAGTCAAAATGATACCCAGAAAATGGTCGTTGTATCCATCGAAAAGGAGTAACGAAATGACACGCAAACATCGATTGAATTCGATCCCTGTGTTCTCACTGGAGAGTCACCGATGGCTAAAAAGCAAAGTCTACATTGTAAGCCTGGAAACCAATCGGCAAGAAATTTCGAAAGCTAACCATACATGCTCCTGTACGTGTGATTCTCTCTCGCAATCTTACGGAGGATGGTTGCGACACAAAAAGCGTGTCTCAATTAATAATCAACCAACAAATGTGCCCACTTCAAATTTCTGCGGACTGGGACATACCCAAGCATCAGTGGGTGTCTTTTCACTACCCAGTCAGTGGAAAATGCTCTGTAGTGTGTCGTATCCTCCAACTTCTTTCCGCTGGATTTCCGAGACATTCCCTTTAATCTGTTCCGGATAAATTGGATGCAGCGTCCAACCGACAATTAGCACATGCTACTTTAATGACTTACTTCTACAGAGGACCCTTCCGATATGTTGAGAACCCATAGTTTTCTTTGGTTTGTGTTTAGGAACAGATCATGATTGTCGAATGGCTGACAACCAAATCAACCATGTAAGATCACTTGGCTTTGATAGTCTGCATTAGATTGACGGCTGCTTGAACGAATTTAAAATCGACGTACAGCTATTCGATCAGTCATTCTTCTAATTTATTTGCGCATTGGAGTTTTGATTCTAATCGTACTGTTGCAATCCTGCTGGAAGCATACCAACCGCATGAGTGTACTTTTTGTTCCGTAGATTAGCGGCGTTGGACGGTGTGGGTCATTCGCTATACTTTCGCGCTACTTACAAGTAGTGTGAATTTCGGACAGAGCTGACGACCGTAGCAGCTCTCACCGACATCACGGGAAATGCTGCAGCCACTAGCGGATACAGTGAACTGGGACTGTTTGGGGGAAAGGTGACATCTAGGCAAGCACACAAAGAACCACTGATGGCTCAAACTAACAAGACCCATAGTGTGCTAAAAGAATGCAGATGCAAGGAACTTCGTCTGTTGGGGATAAAACGTTGCTTTCAAACGGTAGCCCGCGTACTGGGCCATCTCCTCGTGGTGCCAACTAGGTAGCGTGGACGTCAGTCTGGGTGAGTTAAGAGTTCCACTACTCTAGACAGCTGAATACCCTGTTTGGTCTCAATGTGCTGGATATTTTCGACAATGCACAGTACGAGTCGTCTGGCGCCTCGCACAAGTTCCAACAAGTACATAGGACAGACTCGTGTTCACGTGTGAGAAATATGCCAAATGCTGTAAATCGGAAGCCGGCGTGATGGCCTACCGCCGAGTTCACGACAATGAAAGTGTTGATACGAACATGGTCACCTAATTGGTCTGCTCTGATTGTTCCCTCCTTATTCTGGCGAAGATTGGTCTAAGTCAACATCGCCGGTACACAAACCCCACCCAGCATAATGCAGATAAGCTTGGTCGAGTGAAGAATTACGGTGTCCGCTGACCCAAACAAGTGTCACAATCACTATTGCGCCTGACTAACAATTTATATCCGTCTTATGACACGCAAGCCGCGCTCTTCGCGAGATTAGAACAGTATTTTCCTGGTCGATTGGCTATCGGCATCAAAACCAGGTTACGGGTGCTTAACTGGTAGGCACAACAGGATAAATCATAATCTGGTGGACCTGACCACACCATCCGTCAAACAGCGGCCTACTCGTCAGAAGCTGATGACTACGGCATCTGGCTCATGCAAACCGTGGATTGCACCGTATCACTCTTGGAATCCCATTCTGACAGTTCGCTTGCTAAGGATTGACCTTCTGGCATTTGCCCGAGGGTTGCAGTCTGGCACCAGAGGAAGTCCCATCACCTCTGGACCTCCACGCCTTCAAGACACTTTCACACACCTGGAAAACCGTGCCCCGACGCCATCATCAGTTACCCAATCGGGTGTCGGTCAACGGAAATCAGATCCGCCATACAGAGCCTATACCTTCAAAGACGAAAGATGCAGCGTCTGCTGTGATTGATGGGTCATGAAAGGATCTATAAAAATGTAACTGCGGCCTACCTCTAGACACCGAGGAGTATTGGAAACAGGTGATTTCTGCTCGAAAACACGTGGATAGCCAGTCAACTCGCGCAGTGCTACCATCCGCCTGGAGTTTGATCGAGCCAATTACAGATGAGGAAGTCGGTCGTACGATCCGTTTAATAGGCGATTCGTCCCCAGGTCTGGACAAGCTGACGCCCAAGATACCGACGCGCTTTCTGGGTATTTCAACTTACTCTTATTACCTGGGGGTTTTGCGCCACATATGTGTCTTGCTCGTATTGCCCTAGTTCCGACCGTCCCAAATCCCATTTCATCGGACCATCTGGGACCGTTCCTCGTGTCATTCATCCTTGTCCAGTGTTTTCATAAGGTGCTCGCTGATCGCTGCAACCGTGGATTGCAATTTCCCTCACTCCAGTTTGCACTTGTACATTGAGACAGTTGCCTGGAAGCTAGATCGCTGTTACATGCCCTGCTTCGTCGCTATTCAGCGGCTGCTTCTAACCTCAGCTTGGTGTATGTTGACATATCGAAAGTGCTTGATTCGGTTTCGCATGACGAAATTGTCAGATCTGTCGAGGCGTTCGGAGAACAGTCACGTCCAGTTCGATACATCGCTCAGTCTTCTTAGAATACTGTAGCGGTTTCCCCAATTCCGAGGTTTTCTGCCACGCCATCACTGTTTATCATAGAAATGGATGAAGTTCTTGGAATGTCTGTGCTGCCACTTCCATGACACCTTAGTGGGTGATTTCGCCTTCGCTGACGATTGGATCGTATGTGCAGAAAGTCAGGCTCACCTCAAAGAGAAGCTTGAAGCTGCTGCAGTCGAGTTAGGAAGAGCTGGTGTGGATATCAATGCCCGAAATACGAAAGCGATGGTGATTTGTGGGGACAGGAAACATCGCGCGACAGCGGTCTCAGTTGAACCACTTTGCTTCGCCAAGGAATTCATCACTACTCTGAGTCCGACATACACTGTGACATACTTGAGCATCCCCTTTACTTTCAAGGGGAAAGGAGTGTTTAACCACCGACAGCAGCTGCTCAGACTCCTCGATGACGTGACGCGTGCCCCGTTGAAGCCGCATTAAAGAATGGAGATACCTGATACTGAGGATGACTTTTTCGCTCGTGCTCGGACAAGTCTACCGAAACAAGCTCAAAAGGCTGAACAATTACATCAGGCAATCCATTCGCGGCTGTGTACGTCTACCGAAGGACACCCCGATTAGCTACGTCCACGCCGGTAAACATGGGGACTTGGTATCCGAAGTATGCGTGAGACCATCCTGATGCAGCGGAGAGCGCGTGTGGAAAAGCTTCTGACTACCTGGTGCTGAGTACTACGCAATGTGATCAATGACTCCGCATTTAGCAACATTGTTAAGAATCTCAGCCTTCCGCTCCGAGTCCAGTGTGCATGCGTAAAGACCAACGAAAAGGTGGTGACTGCTTGGGGCGATAGTCTGCACAACAGCATTGACGGTCTCATTTACGAGAGTTAGCCACTTCGCCCTTGTCGGATCGATGGCTTGTTTTTTTCAGACGAGTGTTTCCTCAGATGTTTATCCACGGTATCCAGCTCCGATGCTCCTGTTTAGGACGAGAGTTAAAAGCGCTCGGCGTTGGCATGGTGGCCGGATGATCTTTTGTCGCGGAAGCTCTGGCCAACTGGAGAGTTTGCTGCATATTCTACAGCCCTGCAGGATTAAGCAAGGTGCTAGATGTGCTCGTCATAATCGGGTTGCAAGGGGACTCAAGAAACGTCTCCGTCGCCTGAGTGTCGGGACGCGTCCAGACATGGAAAAGGCACATGTGCAGAAACCGACGCATCCTCAAGGTCATCATCAGTCCCACACGTTCCGGATAGCAGTTGCGTTGGCGGAGCCCACCACCAACACAGCTCAGCAACATACGACCAGCGAGGTGGGGTTGAAACTGTTCACGACCGGAGCACCGCCATTGGCTGTACAGAACCAACAAGTGAACGACCATAATTGGCCATTTAGTCATCTTATATATTTACGCAGAAGCTCTGTGTGTTTTGTCTTGACAATACAGCCGTGTCCAGGGTTCTCTGTCCGGTCGGCTCCGTTAAGGCGTAACCAATATACGGCCACCCCACAACACAACACTGGGATACACCGTCTTCGGAGTTGAGAGCGCCTACATCGACGTCTGACCTAATGACTGTTCGGGAGCGCCGAGCAACTTCGACAGACTTATGCATAGTCTCGGATGGACCAGGAATGACTGTGTGGAATGGGAGGAAGCGGAAGTATGGGCCTGGTGAATTTCCCCTCACCATGACCTCAGCCCTACGTGCAACAGATTGTGCTATTGACTTTTTGGTCTACGAACCGAGTATCATTTCTTATCGAGGGATTCGCTTTCCTCACTCTGCCAAGGCTGTTATTGGACTGGGAATTTCTAGGGTCAGTGACTTGAGCTTGCTTGTCATTTTGGGCTCTCTACGAACTCACGACACTTTTGTGCATGGTACATGGCGTTGAGTGTTCACTCTTGCCACTGACTTTCGCACCTGACCGATTACAGTGTTTGATGTGCGAGCCTTGACTGTGCTAGCGCTTACCGCACCTTGAAGAGCATTTAGCACTGTCCGTCCTTTCTTAGGTTGCTGGTCTTCACACCGTGATTTTTCATACGTTGGGATTCATTTTTATCTTATTAGAACTGTTGGTGGCACGGCTTCAAATGAAACGTTTCACCCGTTTTATCTAATAATCTCCTTTAACTCCTCCACATCTACGCTTGCATTTACTTTTTATGTTTGTGACCAGGCTTTTCAAAAATAAACGATAGTATGAGGTAGGACTACCTCCGAAA
>NW_008752112.1:302315-315286 GCF_000715545.1 Opisthorchis viverrini
TATATATTTACGTAGAAGCTCTGTGTGTTTTGTCTTGACAATACAGCCGTGTCCAGGGTTCTCTGTCCGTCTGCTTCGTTAATGCGTAACCAATATACGACCACCCCACAACACAACACTGGGATACACCGTCTTCTAGGAGTCGAGAGCGCCTACATCGACGTCTGACCTAATGACTGTTCGGGAGCGCCGAGCAACTCGGACAGACTTATGCATAGTCTCGTATGGGCCAGGAATGACTGTGTAGAATGAGAGGAAGTAGAAGTATGGGTCTGGTGAATTTCCCCTCGCCATAATCTCAGCCCTACGTGCAACAGATTGTGCTGTTGACGTTTTGGTCTACGAACTGATGATCATTTCTTATCGAGGGATTTACTTTCCTCACTCTCCCAAGGCTGTTATTAGACTGGGAATTTCTAGGGTCAGTGACTTCAGCTTGCTTGTCATTTTGGGCTCTCTACGTACTCACGGCACTTTTGTGCATGGTACATGGCGTTGAGTGTTCACTCTTGCCACTGACTTTCGCACCTGACCGATTATAGTGGACACTTTGTGTTTGATGTGCGAGCCTTGACTGTGCTAGCGCTTACCGCACCTTGAAGAGCATTTAGCACTGTCCGTCCTTTCTTAGGTTGCTGGTCTTCACACGTGATTTTTACATACGTTGGGATTCATTTTTATCTTATTAGAACTGTTGGTGGCACGGCTTCAAATGAAACGTTTCACCCGTTTTATCTATTAGTCTCCTTTAACTCCTCCACATCTACGCTTGCATTTACTTTTTATGTTTGTAACCAGTCTCTTCAAAAATAAACGATAGTATGAGGTAGGACTACCTCCGAAATTCACGGTTCCGGAGGATGAACAGTTTTGATTCAAAAGGTCATCAAGTGATTCTAAGTAGTCGGGAAAGGAGTCCCACCCACACCACTAAAACCGATCGAGTAAGGATGTCCTCCTGTACGATACACCCCTCACAAAATCGGAAGCATCATTCTAATCTAAGAAGTCGAGATAAGTTCTTAAGTGCACAGGTCTCTGAAACGACCAGCTAGCAGCCAATGTACTCTGTTCTATTGAACGTGGTTGGGAAGCCAACTTTTTGCATAGACCAGCTGGTCGCTCCCCTCTTTCACTAATCGCAACGAACAGCTGAACTTTCTGGCAGTCTACCGTGACAAGAGAACCTCGGCCGAGTCCCACGTAGCACAAATTGTTTACAACCTTCCTGCTGCGGCGTAGAGAACCTCGGCCGAGTCCCACGTAGCACAGATTGTTCACAATCTTCCTGCTGTAGCATGTCAATGACTAGCTGCGGAAAGCCACGTTCATTGGAACCGACCGGAATGCATATCACGATGACGTTCGGCCCGATATTCGCGAATCCATCAACTACGATGAGCTCGGGCTAACACAACTGTTTTTATTGAGAAAAACAATGGCACAACACGAGAGGAAAGCCGACTTCAGTTGCATCTCGTTCACAAATATAATCGGGTTCACAAAACATAACAAAGAAGTGACAACACACACAGGGCGTTTAAATAGATTAATCGAGGGAAACGACAGACCGAATGATCATAATAGTTTGAGTCAATCACAGGTGTACTGGAGGCAACCAGAACAGTGAGTTAAAGGGAGGACAATCCAATAAGAAGGCTGCAGAGGATAGGACATTATGCTTGAGCGCAGCGAAACGGTGGCGATGCTCGACAGACTTCCTTACAATATATTGATGTACGAATCAATTTTAGCACGTTGACGCTGAGAAACACATTCAGCAATCCATACGATGTTGCGCATTTCTTGTTCCTTAAGCTTGAGCAGCGAGTAGAAGATGCCAAAGTGGAATTGGTGCAAGAACGAGCTCACGTTTAGTTGGACCTACACGGAGAAAGCAAGCAGAGAAGCTATCGAAGACACATGGGAAACTTATGATAGAGGACATCGGTGAAACACACGTTGAACACGAAATCGCAGAAATAACAGAAAGTAACGAATGCTTTTAATGCTGAGGACAGGTAACGGAACTTACCAGAACGGTCGGAAGACCTGAGCACCGGCCGACGCCGACAGAACTCTTCCTATCGTCTTTTAGGGAGTCCTACCAATTGCTACCACCTTGATTTGGAGTCTGTAATTGGCTTGGACGTCCTTCTTAAAGGTCTAAGCGTATCAAGAAAATCTAAGGGGAGCAAGCTCATATGCAGCGGGTCCTCGTATTGCGACCGTCTGAGGGTACAGCTGTGGACGCACCAAGATGTTTCCTCCAGGCGACCAACATGACAATATTTATGAAAGCAGTCATTTCTCCTTCCTCTTCTCCGAAGTCAGCATACCACGATCACCCAACGTTGATTATGATTGTCCGCTAAGCGCTCAAACCCTATCACAATAGTCTGATTGGGATCAGAACGTATCCGAAATGTACAGCAGTATTAGGAGTGGGGCACTCCCTCCTTGCTACCTGCGCTCACGTAGTAAGCTAGCTGTGCACAACCAAATGGGTCCGAGACTATCGAGTTACGATTTTCGGTTGCGATTACATCCGTCCCCGCAAAAACTTTTAACCTCTCTTTCGAGGTCAAGACATTCAAGTCAGAGGTTGGGGATGGGGACCTTGCAAAAGCTCCTACATCCAACCATCAATCAAGGGTTTATAGCGAAGTACCTTGAACTATTTCGCTTCCCCAACCAATAAAATTCGCCCACGAGGTTGTTCGCACATTAACCCCCATAAACATCCCATCCACATCAATAAGACGTATTGGGTCAGCCAGATTCACCTGAAAAACGGACAGATAATGTACTAATAAATTCAAAAATCCCTTTTTAAGTTGGCCAATAGATGCCGCTTTGGTAGGTCTTATTCGCTTAATTCCAGCGTACACTGTGTCGCTGAAGCGCCTGAACAGAACTATTGCTTGGTTTTGCACCTGAAACCTCCTGATATTTCACAATCAATGCTACGGGTGTCACGTGATTCTGGAGCAATGAATCAGGCTGTTTAAAGTGTTGGAGCTGCACTCACCCTCAAGTGCCGAAGGTGAGAATGAGACCTTCATCTTCGGCCCAACTAGACTGATCCATCCGAATAGCACTGATATTGTTGTTTGCGACTGATATGAACGCCCAAGTTGCCTCAGTGAATCCTACGGAAGCTCGTCTTGGTGGAAGATTCAAACTTGAATGCGTCCCCCACAGATAGCGGAGGGAGGCTCTTTCAACCATTCGCCGACTATCACCTACTTCTGGATAGCATGAATGTCCAACTTAAACATTTACATCGTGTAGCCATTAACAAAGGATCAGCCACGGACTCAGCTGGACAACGTGGCAATCAGCTACCCATTAGGAGGAAACACCGAAGTTCCTTCGGAATACACGTCTTGATTTTAATCGTTCGATAGTTTGAGCACATTTAGTAATCCAATTTCCACCGGGACAGTGGACCAATAAAACGGCCAGACTACTGATCATAGAAGACTGCTGCAGCAGTATCGATATGGGCTAGTCCAAAAAACTGGCACACGTTTGTCATCATCGGTATCACAAAATTATTGTTTAGGACCTACGACTCATTGACGAACAACCATAATTTATTCGAAGGTCTTATTTTGGAGAAAGCAATAAAAGCTGGTGGAGAATGGACCTAGTCCCAGCCTACAACGATCACTGCGAGGCACCTATACCTCTATACACTAATTCAAACCAGCTGACGACAAAGGCACTGACATCGGTTGAAAGCCACACCTTGCAGCGTCCGAAACCATGCATAAGGGATCACTGAGTGTTCGGAGGTTAACCGTCCCTAATAACCGAAAACCACATAATTTGGACGGAGTGTCACGTGCAGGACACGAACCAAACGAAGGCATGCCCTGATTGGTCAGAATGCCAGTCAATCAGGATCGAGCATCTTAGACTCGACGTTTCTCGCCCCCCTCACGGGGATTCTAGCACGATCTTGTGGAACACCCTGTGATTACCTTATAAATACAGTTGTAGTAATTTTCATTTGTCTCCATACATGGTTGTATACAGCTGCCGTGCCTTTTGACATACCATAGTGGGCGGAGCAGGAAGCTAAGGGACCGATACAGAGTTGTACTACCGTTCAGCAAGCCACAACACTGAGGGTCCACTGATATCTCGTAATCGATATCATACTGCTGTGCCAGATCAAGGAATGATTGCGCAACTCTGAATCGGATAAGGAGAACAGCACTCTTTTCGGCAAAAGATGGTTCGGAGTGCGTAATACATGACCACAACACCGCAGCTTTTGGTGCTGGATGCACTCTTGAAGTCTGCTGCACAAAATGGATTAGGTTTTCTGACTGTTCCGTTGTGGATTCGCCGGCACTAGCCTACATGAGCTATGGTTCCGAGACAACGGATGTTGAAGACCCGGAGAAGCCTCAGTTCCCGTGTCCACGGAGTTCACACCTCACAACCACACAAAACATATGTAGCCCGATACACAAGTCTCTCGAGATTCAGGGATATGCTGCTTTGCCGCCACATGTGTCTCAAATTAGCAATTAGGGATTTGTGTGTTTACGTCATGCCTAATACTGCAATCGGAGCTTGTAAAACTTCAAGGTAGATAAAACGCTCCACAACACCAAATGATTCTCCTTCGATTGTAAGTGGCGCGCCCAGTGATTGCTTATCCAGGGTGCACAGTGCATGCCAGTGGACGGAATAACTTTAGTTAGCCCATCCAAAAAAATCGTGTCCCCTTTTTCTCCTCAAAGAGGAGAACGATGTCATCAGAATAGCCCAGATCGACAAGGTTTTTGTCAGCGGCTATCTGAAAACCAGGGTTTCGAAGATTTTCCATCTCCTTTGTCAATTTCCTTAGCCCGAGAGAGTAGGTATTTCTGTCGGACACCACTTTGTGCACAGAAGTTTATGAGAAACTTCGGAGGCATTCATCACTGAGCAAACATTTTGAGCAGAACAAACCAGTCAACAGAGTCAAATGTGCCATGCAAATCTAGGGACAAAAACTGTAGACCGGTTATACGTACGGTGTTGCCTTAGTATCTGATATAGTAAAAAGATTTGATCAACGCAACCTATACCAAGCCAAATAGTTCAGTGGTTAAGGCGCCAGCTTACGACCTGGAAGGTACGTGGTTCGGACCCAGTCCCAGCATCTCGACTGCTCCTCTCAAGGCTTGGGTAACCTGGCAGTAACAAACCCTTGTGCCTGCCTCCGTTAGCATACCAGGTCGGAATCACGCTAGCTGCTCTTGAGTCAGTGTTTCCCGAGCTAGCATAAGGCGATGAAGGACAAACAGCACCAACAGTCTCCTTACGACTAAATTCAAGCCGATCTCTCCGTGATCGCCACGTTCATTACGGGCCCTTTTTTGAAAACGGGGACTATAACCTATCCTCCCCAATTGTATGGGATAGCTTCCTTCCTCCAAACGGAAGCAAACGATTCTGGCAAGCGCTGAGTAGGAACCTCTACCCCCGAGTGTTACGTGTGAGAAGTCATTCGGGCCAGGAAGAGCTCGGAGACATCATGGAGAAGGAATGCAGTTACAAACCCCAAGGCTGTGCCGGATTCTAGGATCACTGTTCAAGGTTCCGATGCAGTTCGAGAATCCGTGTGAGTAGTGGCAGGTGACGAAGAGAATTGTTTTTGAAAGTGTTCGACTGATCGCTACTCCTTGTTATTTATGAAGAACGCGTCAGTTTGGTCCTTCGGGATTTTGCCCACAGGTGATGTTCGGGAATTGGTGGCGTTGTCCAAACGAAATAAACGTCGGACGTTGCGGACACTCTTGACATCTTCCATTTCCATGTCCACTGGGCCTCATTATCGGCACACACGCTGATTTCACCTGACGTTTGTAAATTCGCTGGGTTGGATTATGCTGAGGAAAGGTGGAATCTTGATTACGCTGACGATATCGTCGTCAGGGACGCCTGGTCTCGCCTAATAATAAATATTCGTTCAGCTGACGCCTTTTCGGATACATCACGGAGGCTGATATATTGCCAGTTTCCCCAAGCCTAGACAGGAGTAGCCGAGATGCAGATGTTGGGCTCGAAGCGCGGAACTTTCGGTTAGTAAGTTCCCGCCTTAATCAATGAGCTGTCTCCAGTCTTGTCTACGCTGTGTTCAGGGACAGCCCACAAAACACATTGACTAGTTCAAGTATATGGTCACCATCATCTCAAATGGTTAGGCGTTGCAAAAAGCAGACGACACCAGGAAGACCTCCATGCAGCCTCCCACCACCCTGTTGGAACGCTCAGAAATCAGTCTTCAGAATGAACTCCTTGTGTACACTGGGACCGTCCGGTCTGTAGTGACATGCGCCAGAGAGATTTGGCTTTTCCGAACCGTCGATTTTTCTCAAACTCGAAGTATTGGGCTACTGTAGATCAATGCGCATAATCGAATTACCTTGGAACGACAGGGTTGAGCCACAACATTCGCTCCTAACACCGCTGTTTCTGGAAACCATCGAAATCAACGTTTCAGAGAACTTTGGTAAACAATCGGTGGATCCAACGCCGACCAAGGTTCGACTCGTGACAAACGGCTCCCTCAACCCACATAGATAGGTTTTAAGGTTTGCCATTTCGAAAGGTTAGCAGAGAACCAATCAGCTAGGTCGCCGCGGTAGCCAAAATCTGCATTACGTGTCCGTTAAAGGTTTTAGATAGCGCGGGGAGTAGGTGTGGGTGAACCTACAGCTGCCTTCAGGTTCACAGCATTTCAATTAAAGATTTTTCCTGAGGATTTTGTTGCTGTGTGCTTGAATTAATGCCACAACTGGATTGGGGAAAGTATACATATTTTCATCGGATTTGGCTTTGTATTTCAGATCTAAGCTCCCCTTTACTGACCACCGCATGCCGTTAAGTGTCAAATAGACCATCTAAAACCGTTTAAGTTTGCCAGCTCGACGTTCTGTTTTAATCAAGTTGGGATTTTGGCGATTCCCACCCAGCCATCAGCCGTTTTAAGTAGGGTACTTCCGGCCTCAAAACTTCCACGTCTTCTAAAACTATTCTACGTCCCGTGTCCATGGCCGAGTCTTTAACTAGAACCTGACACTCATCTGCGTCTCTCAGTGGTTTGCTTATTTTTCTGTTTTGCTCACCAATTCGTGTGCAGTTGTACGTAGAAGTCGATGTAATCGTTATATTCAATTTTTAGGACCCTGGCCAGTTAATCCAACCTTGAAGTTATCTTTCAAATGGACCAACGAAGGACGTGAGCTTTTTCTTTCTAAAACGTTACTCCAGCTATGTAACATCCCGCGAATAATCTTGTTTCTTCCAAGATGACCGTCCATATCTGTGCAATCCGTTCCGTACGGGCTTTTGATACCGAGGCTAATATCGACCTCACATGCCGTTCAGTCGAAGGTACTGGGTATCCACTTTCTTGAAATATGTTTTTGATCCTGCGATTGGGACAAGTTTTTATACCCCCAACTATGTCATCATTCACTGAAAGGCATGTGACTTCTTGCAGTGATGTGTTTGTTGGTAGTCACATTTTGATCTATTGTCTACCTCGAGTTTACACGAAAACTGAATCCGTTTATCATCAAGGTAGCCCTGCGATTTTGCTACCAAAATCGCAGGAAAAACCACAAGTGGTTGATTTCCCCGAAAATATAGAATGCCAGTTCAGAATCTGGTGGACCCACTCTCGATATATGCCTCATGGGTTTCTGCGCATTCCTAAGGCCGTGTCGATTGCACGTTTAGGATAACCGGATAGCGCTTAGCCTGGCCAGAATGACTAAACGCGGATCACGAACGCCTACCAATTTCACCCATCACATCCACAGCAAACCCGCAGTTAACCTGTAGGACACATGTTACTCGCCCTCATTCGTGGTGATTATGGTCACACCCAAATGCAATCATAACATAATAGTAATAAAATCCACTCGATTAAACATACTTAGGGCTCTGCACTCTGATGGTGCGGTATTCAAAGCTAGTGGCTGTTGATACATCAGGACATGACCAACTGCACTCCTAGTTTTTTTCCGCTTCCGATGAAGGGGTCCTTTGAAACTACTTTCTCTGCTTCTAGGAGGCCTTTGTTCACAGGGAAGCTCAGCTCCTTTTCTACCAGACCAAGCCGCATTTCATTCGAACAAGTCGAATTAGCTTGCAAAGTATTTACTTTTTCCGTGGGTTTTCCAGAACACTGATTAATGGAATATGATTTCTAAAACGTATGTATCCGTGTCCGTTTGAACTCCAGACCTTAAGTGGACTTCACTTTCGCCACGCTGGGAATCTGGAAGTCTGCGGATGAAACCACGACCTGAAATTCGTGGCAGAACTAAATCCACCGATTGTTTCTCAAACTCCTCTGAAATAACGATCTCTCAAAAGGCTCCAGGCCTTTCTCAATGGACCAAATGAAAGCCGTGGATCATTCCCGCCTCGGTACATTTATTATGAACGTAAGCTATTCTCATTTTTCGGTGCAAGTTACCCGCGCATACAGCTCCCTTCGGGCTGCGTGCCTCTACTAGGCAAGCACAGCTGAGCATCTGCTTCACAGGAATTCCGGAATTCCTGCCTACTGTGTTTAAGGACAGTGGTCAGATCCTAAATTCGTGCCCAGTGTATGTGCTCTGACTAGATGTATACGTGTACAGGCTACCCGGAAGCATCCGGTAAGATGATTCTGGAACGCGCTCTCTCCCCTCAATTTCTCTTATCATATCAGGGATTTCTAAGTACAAATTATGTCTAACAATGGCAGTTAACGACGGAAAGCTACTGTCAAAAGTATAGAATGAAATTTGTGATAAGTAGGTACACAACTCAATGGGGAGGCGCCTTGTGTGGTCAGTAAAGGCTGTCCAATACGTTAGTTTAACAAAGGTAGCCTCTAAAATGGGCCATTTGTATTCCACTATGTAGGGAGTCTTAATTCCTGAGGACCATTGTGTGAATGGAAGAATCGTCTCATCTCAAACTCAGTTTGAAACAAAACCGACAGGTCGAATTTGTAGATATGTCTCTATGTCCATCAACAGTGTGCGTCACGAAATTCCGGGGTGATTCGAACCGGCATCCTCCAGGCTAGTAGTCGAACAGAGTAAAAGCGAATCGGCAAGGATGACAAATTCGCCTGTGGCTCAATTATCGCTCGAATAGTGGGTGAAATGGTGCCCGAATCGGTCTGTCTCAGGATATCTAGCATTCGCACAAGCTGAACCAAAACAGTGCTTTGTTGCTTCTCACAGAATCCAACCACACCACCGTGTGTATTGATTGCTGAATGGTTTGTACTTTTCCGTAAACCTGATCACTACATTTCAGATACTTCGAATGTATTTTACGCAAAAGAAACTGACTCCCAGCGGTATAGCTCAGTCTGAGGTCAACGGGTTGGTGGGATCACTACGAGTTGCCACGCAGCACAACGGTAGACTCCGTACGCTGGGCACTATTGAGACTATGAGTTATCGACCTAATCCAAGCCAAAAGACGTGTTCATATAATTTATCCGGTTGGGTGATGCAACGAATGTCTGCTGAAACAAAGGTCACGCTCTAATGAGAGTAATGTAGTGACCCTAAAAAACATATGTGGCGTAAGTTCTGCTATTCGAAAAACCCCTGCAAACAAGTTGACACATGGTGGTCTATCGATCGCCAAGCACACACAACGCAACCAGGATTCGATTGATCGGATCACGAAACCTACGAAATGCGATACCTCTGATATTCAAAACGAACAGCATCGGTGGGAAGTTACACTATATCGATGAAATCTAAACAGGTCAGCGGGTCATAACCAAAGTTAGATGACACTCTCAATGCTGGCTTTTCTAGCCCCATAATTCCAAATAAAGAGGACCAAGTTGGCGGGCAATGAATGCGTTCAGACGTGATGTCTCTCTAACACAATACTGCCCTACAAAGAACAAGAAAGTAGTTCCAGATTGTGCAAGAGTAGGTGTGCGTACTTACAGTTACTGGAGTGGACTTTCCGCCTGGGATTTCGCAGTTTGATCTTCATGGCAAGTTGGACTCAAACGGTGTGGGATGAACAATTATTCGTAATAAAATCAGAAACAACACCACATACCATTCTACCAGTGAGGAGATACCGTGTGTTTCCTTACCTCGCACAAAAGAGTGGCAAACAGAGCCGATTCAGGGGGCAGGCAACAACCTGTTCAATGCTATCGATTCGTTATGAGAAGCTATCACTGCTGCCGGGTCGGCGAGAAACTCAAGCAAATAAGTTTGTTACAGCTCGGATTTAAGGCCACTAAGACAAAAGTACATGTTACGGTGATCTTCTGGAACCCTAACTGCACTGAACGGATCGCGATGTTGGACTAGTAGTCCGCTCGTGACAGAAGAGAGCGAATTCACGCAGACGGAGAGTTGCGGTGGTTTCCTTTAGTCTCAAATGAACACCAGTATAGCAAAGTGATTAGTTCTCAGATCAAACATTCACCTACCGACCGTATTTGCCTAATGTAATGCCATGAAGTAGAAAACAGACATAAAGAGTGCCTCTTGCATACTGACTCTCTGTGTATTACCCTCAAAAGTCAAGAAACTAATCTCACATTAGTTACGGCATACTGGATTATGCTACCGTGGATGTGGAATTTTTTTCGAAGAAAAAGAAGCACTGAGGAAGCAACGATAACTACGACTTACCTCATATTCGAAGAATTTGTCCTCCAAAGTCTTATCACCAAAGTTGTCTCCTGTATCATCAAACAGGCTGGAGTAGTTCTGCAAGGAGAAAAACAAGCGAAGATAGCTGCCAATCAGAGGCAAAAGTGCTCAGCAACTGTAATGGGGCGGACACTGGAATCTATGGATCATCTGTCCACGAGTCAGTCGAAAGTCTGGACCGGAATAGCACATGCGCCGAAGGGACAGAGATGACTAGTATAGTTGATTTTTTTCGTAGACGAGGAAGCTACTTCCTTCAGTCTCAGTTTTAGCATCGAATACTCTCCGGAAAAAAATTCCAACCAATGAATCAGCCTCGAACAGTCGCGCCCTCAATGGCGCGCATGCATCCAAGCTATTGCCTTCCGTGCATAGCTCCCTTCCCAATCCCGCCACTTAATAGTCCACCTACAGCGCTGTATTTACGCACTAATTTATCAGCTCCCGCCTTCAATGCGCAGCTACCTATCCCACCTCTCCGAACCATCGGTGAACGAAACTGTGTCAGCTACAACCACTGTACGGCAAGCACGCGGTTATTACAGCCGACAATGATGATGATGATGGTGATGAGCCCCGAACAGTGATTACGTGGGATTGTTCTGTTTACCCATACAGAAACAATACGGTACTCTCTCCTTATTACAAATTCGGAAATCTTAAACGAAATCGATTGTATCGGATGCATGGTTGTAAAACGAAGGGGGGAATAGCGTAACATCTATGGATGTCGCAGTAGAGTCAGTACAGGGAAGATCGTTGGATTCACGCAGTTGCGTTTAACAGGCCTGGTAGATAGGGCTATAAATCTGGAGCTTGCTAAAAATGAGAAATGATTTTTACCTCGTGTTACCGAGTCGCAAAGACTGTGCCGAAAGACAGTGAGTTTCACTTCGATTTCGAGTCATCCGGGTGCCAGTAGCGACCGAACATCAGCTCAAAATTGGTTTCATATCAGTGAAGGCTGTTCATACGCACAAACTGAGCTAGCCGAGTGGTGTATTAATAAACCGGCCAAACACGCGCGCAAGTCCACAAAAACGATGTTATGCTCGGGAGGATTTACGAGTTCTCCGTACGGATACCTATTGTTGGTCTGAACAAATGAGCAACTGAGAGGAGGTGAATTAAACCAAACGGAAATTCATCAATGTAGAAGCTGTTAAAGCAAGTCATACTTCACTCATTTCTGGTAAACAATTAAAACATGGCCGGCCAAGTTCAGATACAATGCAATAATTCACCATGTGCTTCAGAACTCCATATCTGGCTAAAAAAATCATTGCTGCCACCCGGCCACACTTGCAATTTTTAATCCGAGTATACCCTTCCATGGGATCAGTTACATAAAGTGCCTAGTCGACCAAGTGTTTCATATACTGATGGAAATCATAACACTGAGATACTGCCAGGTTGTCCAAGCATACGCAGGAATAGTCAAGGATCCAGAGCCGCGTTTCATCAGACACTACAACTGAAATCGGTCAAGAACCCGAACACGTGGTTTGTAGGGCGTCCAGGTTTATTGCGTAGTGAAGATACCACAACTGTCCAGTACAGCACAAGATGATCGCAACTTATGGTTGCCACGGACGTCTTTCACGTCTTTGAGACGACCGAATACCGTGATGGTCTTTGCAATTCGTAGGTTTGTTTCGCTATCAAATGTCAGGTCTGTTGGTAGAGCGCTGAAGAGATAGTGGAAATCCATACAGCATGCCATCACACCCTGAGCTATTGGCTACCAAGTGTTTCAGAAATATATGTAAAGCACACCAAGGTGCCTCTGAAGTAAACATCACAGTTAGGAATGCGAAAGCAAGTGCGTGCTTCCGTGAGTGGCAACAGAGGGACATATGTCGGTGAAAAAGTTTTTAACACTGGATAGATAACCATCCAGATGAAATTAAACACCCTCACAATGGAAGAACACTTCTGCGCGGGCAGTTATTCAGTGAAGGCTGAACACGTCGGGGCAACAACACAACCCTGCACCCCTCGCGCACCAACTTAGAACTTGTTCTAAATAATAGTGGAGTTCCGCTCTAAGACTTTCATTCCAGTGTGGAAGGCTTTAGTGACATGGAAAAATTCGTCCTACCATCTAAGATTTAATGCTGACGGAGTCGAGGACTTGAGTGACGTCCACAAAAAAAGCATGAACGTCTGAATCATCCAAAAAAGCAACATGGGGGTTGATACCAGCGCTTCACTATCCTAGAACGGAAACGCTTACTTTATTTTATCTGAAGTGAAAAAAAA
>NW_008752112.1:315821-335336 GCF_000715545.1 Opisthorchis viverrini
GGATGACTTTGGTCAGTTCATCCAAGAATACTTGCGCCTTTTCCTCCTCTTCGAACATGAGAACGATGTCGTCTGCATATTCCAGATCAACAAGGCTTTCTTCACTGGCTATTTGAACACCAGGGTTTTGAAGACCCTCCAGCGACCTGATGCTAGCCTACCACAGGTGCCTGCACTTCCGGACACTCAATCAAACAATCTGAAAGAAAGAACGTTACGACACTGATTGGCCACTACTTTTTGCAACGTCTCTAGACAAGCGCCGATAGAAGTCACGGGGATCAGATCTTAAAAGACGGGTGGCGCTAACCAAACCCCTTTACAGGCTGTCCACCTCGCAGTTGGTGTCACTCAGAAAAAGAATTGAGAATACACGTCGTGATAGATGATGATTTGATAAGTGCAACACATGACCGAGCCACAAGAGCTGATGGTTATGAATGTTTCCTGCGACTGAAGTACTCATTGCACAGTCGGAAGCCCTTGTCGTACTACCCCTTTACGAAGTGGTCGATACAGCTTGATGCCAGCAGCATTCCTGAGACACGCCCGCAGAGGTCATGTCTCACAACCATACGATAACAATGCCCTTACTGCTGCCTAAGACATGCGACCCTTGAGACACTGATAAGCCGTTATGGCACCCAAAGGACGCAAATTCGAACCTTCAAGGTCTGCACACTCAATCCATCAGACACACTTTCGTCAGAGTTAATACAACTACTGAACCTAAGAGCCTCCAGTGTCTTCCAATAGATTTCAGGGGACATGCTCAAATCTGTAGACTCTGAAGCAGGAATAGGTACTTTGAAGGTATATTGCAAAAGACGGTATGCCGGAGGTCAGTTTATTCAACGGTGCCTGTGTTTTATCCTCGACTCCAAAGACTAGGATTATGTCATTTGAACAGTCAAAACGGGCAAGGTTCTCGCCAGCAGCGCGCTTTGAACACCGGGGTTTGAAGATCTTCCACCGTTCACCTCATTATTTCATCGGTGACAAGCTCTCAGCTCTCAGAAAACTTTGAATACACCCTCACCCAGTCGGAAGTATGTGAATATACTCGCGTAATACTGGGGCATTTTCTGTTGATCGAACGGAATTAGAAGCAGAGCTTTTGACAGAGTCGAACGCACCTATGAAGCTAAAGGAAACAAAGATTATGGGTCGTCCGCACACACGACATATCTCTAACACCTGACGGTATGTGAAGATGCGGCCCATTTAACCTCTGCTCGATTGGTTCCCGATAGTTAAGGCTTCGTGTGTCACTCTCACGACGGCGAGGGATCGAGGACACCAGAAGCCTTGTTACGACGGGAGTCAAACTCATACCCCTGTGGGTTGTACGTTCACTGAAGATAGGCACTATTATCAACTGATCCCGGTTGTCCGGGAGGTCTGTTTCCCACAGGCCTCGAGATAGGTCAGAATTGAAGACGCCGGCTTACGGCCCGGAAGTCCTAACTTCAGCATCTAGACTTCTCCGGTCTATACTTGGGGAACCTGGAATTATCCCAGTCCTCATGCCTCCATCCGTTGACATGGCAACTAAGCACCAAAAGGGTGCTACAGCTGAATGATTTGATTTTTTGCTTCTACAGATAGACGCAAACAGGTCGGACAAGTACTGGGTGAAGAATTCATTGCCGTTCTTGAACAGAGCAAGAGGAAGATCGCCCAAACCAGGAGCATAATGAATTGAGTAGAGGTATACACATTGAACATTTCTGAGACTGAAAGAGGTTCCATACCCAGCTCGCTGTTTCTGCCAAAAGTTGACAACCCGGAAAGGAGCAGCTGGTAGCCGAATCAACTGTTGCACGGAGTTTCTTCCAAGCGGTCCACACGTCTTTCTTTGCTAGATATCAGAGAACCACTTCAGTCCTTAAAGTTTTCATTGATAGGAGGCTTCCGAGTACCTACCGAAAAAATTGAACACGACAACGTGCGAGAATTTCAAGTGCTTTCTGCTTCTTCCGTCTCTTCAACAAGCTTCATGGATACTGCTCTGACTAGTGTCGATCGATGTGCAAATTTGCACTGTCGTTGCGGGCAGAAGGAATCGGTCTCCTGGCCTCTAGCAATACTACAGTCTTATCAGAGGTCCAACGTTTGGAAGGGGTTGGCTGGTTTGTACCGCAAGTAGAAGCTCAGATGTCAAGTAGAGTTTTGGATATCCCTTTCCAGTGATCATGGAATTCGACATCAGACCGGCACGCAGGTGTTGGAGGAGCAAGTCCGGCCAAGCACGATGTGAGTGTTTTTCGGAAACCTAAAAATAGCAGCCAAAGGCGGCAAAGGACAGGCGCATGATCCGAGTTCACAGGTCTTCCGGAAGGAGCAGCAGACAGTGATCGATCCTGGTTACTGATGACCAATGGCAATAAGATTTATTCGGAGTTTGGGCTGGTACGTCGGTCGGCGTCACGTGACCTATTGACTTCCGCAGTTCCGGAAGTTGGTACCGCAAAAGAATTGCATCTGAACAGCACAAATAGGTAGTAGACACTTTCAGCGTATTGCGACGTATCGTGTGACCACCCAACTGAGTATCGGCAGCGACAAGCCTATCTACCTCCGCGTCTATGCAACCAGCGACTACAAGATCTGAGCTTTCAGCCCGTTTTAAAAGAACATCTAGAGCGCCATGAAAACTGTCTTTGGCAGATTCGGAACCACGGTACTTTCAGGGAGAAGTAGATATATTAAGGAGCGGTGTATCTCTCCTGTGGAGATTCTTTCATTGACGTTGCAAGACAAACTACACAACAGAAACGACTAACCGATATCCAGTCAAATAGACGCTTCAGCTCAGTGGCTCAACACAATAGCCATCCTGTGCAGAGGGGGGACAGAACAACCTAACTCGAGAGCGGAATGAAGAAAGCATAGGACACTAACTCCTAGTGCTAACGCGCACAACAGGCATCTTGAACAGCACCAGACCTTTGAGTTTTAAATGTTTGGGTCGTATCGGATAATGCGCCGATAATCATGACCAATCGTTGAACCATTGGAGTGTGAGGTGTTTTTGACCGTTTTTCCAACTCATCCTTCCTCTGGGAGGTGACCCCTCCGCTTCGATAAATATAGAGACGCTGGTCACCTGAGGGAAAAACTTACTGTTCGCACAAATCTGTTGCAGTGAATGATATGGCTCTACCAGCCGGTCGCTGCATAACAGTTCCTCGAGGCACAACGACTCGCTGGTCCTCGGACTGCTCCCTGTTGGCCTTTGTGAGTATAGGAAACATGATATATACACTCTTCGTCTAATTGTAAACGACTGTGCAAGGCTCACTTCTATATTGATCCGGACGATAAACTTGTCGATCAAGTTTGTGCTTCACTGACTTTCAAGGTAACTCCTCAGTTCAGTGTGTTGTCCTCAAAAACATCAACATAATCAGAGACGTTCTCGCACGTTCTGCATGAATTCTTCACCAGTCGCAGTCGATGTATCTTCCAATTCACAGATACGTCAGACGAATCCAAGAAAGGACGTGAAGAACTACCTTCGAGACCTGAAAAACCCGGCCTTGTGACAAACTGTATTCCCTTGAATTATCGGGTGTGTTAGACTGTAGGTGTTTTATTTCCCACCTGAATGTATTCGAAATTTATCCTCCTACGGAAGAAGATCCTAGTTTCGTCGCGGTAAAACATTTTGAATGCATACCAACTCCGATCAGAATCGTCCATATCCAACAAATAGAAATAAAAATAAAATAAAATAAACGCTCAGCTGCAGCACCCTTCCCGTGCCTAGCTGCCATGCCACCTGAAGGAAGCACGAGGGCTGGGATACTGCCAGGCTGCCCATACCTAGACAAGGGAAATCGAAAGCCAGAGGTCGGGTTCGAACCATAGGCCTTCCGGACAGCGCTGTAACCACTGAGCCATCCAACTGATAGATTGATGAAACAATCGCATATGCGGGACACGGACAGTAATTGCGTAAAACTAGTTGGTTGATATTCCATCAAACTGGCCGCTGAGTGAGTGAGATCGGATCGATGTTGAGCTCAATTTCAACGCTTCGCATCTTCAATAAACTGTCTTGTTGAATACTCAAGACAGTTAGTCAACGACAGTCATTACTGCTCGAGATAAAAATATAAACTTCGTTCAATTCAACAGTGAAATTTATGGCAACCAATTAACGGAGGACAAATGACCGGTTGGTCCTCGTAAACCCATCCAACTAATCAACACAGGTGCCACCAAATCGTTTTATTTAACATAGGTGAGGATTACGCAATGACCTTGCCCGCGAGGTACTGTGTGATCTTCCCAGCCAATCCAACTTACAGTGACACTGCCGTTTGAACATGTGATCTGAGGTGAAAGTCAAGCGAATGAACAAATATTAACCTGGAGACTGAGCGCGAATCAGTTTCATTGAATGTATCAACGATTGGAGGGTAGATGTAATGGTAGCGCTTGCCACGTTCCGCCGGCTAATAAGGTCCTATAAAAGATACAGACTCGAACAACACTTCTATTGAAGGCTCAGCTATTTATGTCCCACTTCAATTCGGACTTTATTCAGCTAAATTTCCGGGTAGGTGCACCTCTCTCCAACACATTGCACAGTGCCCCTCGTGTTTGCAACATAGGTAAACGTAGGTCCCCACGCCTAATTCCAATAGCAGAGTTTGAGTACTTAGTAATTAATAACCGGAGTGCTGATGGACGTGACATCCATGGACCTGTCTCAAGTTCTACTCTAAGCGACAGCAACAGTCCAACCAATTTTATCTAAAGGGGAAGCTCCACAAGAAGCTTGAAATCACTAGGGTTGGTTACTGATGTGGAAGTTAATAAAACCACTGGAACAAGCCAATGTTTAGTTCTATCAATTTACTCACCGCGTAGTAGCCAGCAACAGCCTTAACTTGGTCATAGTCGTTTGCTTTTGATAAAGCAGTCAAGCCTTCTGGATAGAGTTTACCACACTCTGGATACAGCTTGGACCTATCTTCGTTTGAAAGTTCCGTCCCAAACGAGTTGATGGTGATGATAAACGCTCTCCGGTCCGCTTCGAAGGCCAAGATCTCACACATAACCTCTGCCGTCTTCCCTCCAATAGCCTTGCAGAATGCATAGAAGTCTTCCAAGTAAGCCTTGAAAAATAGTTTTCAACAAAATGACGGAATTATACAACTCACCTTGTACAAGGTATTCCGGATGATCTCAATGTTCAATTCGTCCAAATCCTGCTCCGAAATGCAGTTGATGAAATACGGAGCTGGTGGGAGAGTAGTTTAAATTAACCACACATCTCCTAAAAACATACCTAGAGGCGTATCGACCAACACTGCATTATAAAGTTCGGCGGGGTTAGATGCTATATGGAGCGCTTCCATTTCGAGGAATGTCCCCAAAGGATGACATTTTGTCATCAACTCTGGTATTGGTCGGGCGTGAAGAGTGCCAGTTATAAGTAAGACAATGTTATCAATCATGTAACCATAAGTTATATAGTCCAAAAAGGTAGACAGCGGTTCCACAGCCTGATGCCGAAGATGACGAAATTCACAAACGAATTTGTCGCGGATCTTCTCCTCTATGGTACTCACGGCCAATGGACCAGCTTCGTTTGCCAAGAAGTCACCATAATCGGTATCTTGAAGATGAAGCTTTAAATCTGACGGGGACGGGGGAGTTTAAGTGAGTGGAAGGAAACATACCGTCAAGTGTTTCACACTGAACAAGCACGTGATAGTCGGACTGTTTCAGTAAGCCGCTTTTGATGCCACGGGCCAGGCCCTCCAAGTAGCCATTGTCGGCATTGAAGTTCAACATCGAAACGGATGATACGCCAACCATGGTGCTTGCAGTGATGCACTGGCTGAAAGAGTAAGTGTGATCTCAGGAACGGCTCCCTGCTAAATATTACGATAAGTCCGAACAGCGTAATGGGCGAGATGAAATTTGGGGGAACACGCAAATACTCATCACGCGTTTGTGAAGAGAGACGTGACTATGCTATGCACGAGGGCTGGGATAAACCAGGTTGCCCAGGCCTAGACATGAGCAGTCGAGATGCTGAAGTTGGATTCGAAAAATGGAACTTTTGCGCTCAGAATGGCGAGACATACTGTAGGCGCCTGGACCATTTTTACGGGTCATCTTTAATGCAGCGAGATAGCATGAACACAATGCTATTCTAGAGTAACTCCATATTGACTGAGCCATCGAGATCAATAAGTTTCAGGAAGGAGATATCCGGAATCGGTCAAACGTCCGTCAGTTTCGAGGTCCAGTTACTTCGATGCTTAAAGCGCAAACTGACTAACAAGAAATCCCATGGTTCGAAACTAACAAATACGTATTGATTGCTCGTCTCTAGGCTTGAGCAATCTGGCCGTATCTCAGACGCCGTCATCTCCAGTATCATCGACAGCATGGAATCAGCGTTCAAAACCAATGTTCACTGCCGTACAACCATGATTTATTTGAAAGCCTAACTGTGAAGAAATGGATAAAGTTGGGTGATGAAGGAACTTAGTGCTAGCTTACTATAATCATTCCGAGGTGCCTAAACATCATAATACTCATTCAGGCAATCTGGATAGAAACTGACAACAACAACAACAACAACATCAGTGACGCCACTTGGCAGCCATATCTTCCAGCGTCCCCAACCAGGCACAATGGAGATTTCGCGGTCCCCATCCTGAAAGGCAAGTGGCACTAACAGCACCCACACTTTTCGTAATCTCTTTCATACCACTTTGTCAGGTCAAGGGCTGGACACCTGTCTGCTTCCGCCACTCTGATTTGGGCATAGAAAACAGCACTCTCTTCGGCAGACCAGCTTCCAGTGCTGGAAACATTGTTCAATGGACGTACCCGTTGCACAACCAAAAACTCGCTTCCTACTTGCCTCGTTACGGATACGCCGACACCGACCCACACGAGCTATGGTCCTGATCGAGCGATTGTCAAACACCGCTCTTGGAACAGGCCAAATCTCACAGCCATACAACGAAACAGCCCGCACTGTAGCTTGATACACACGTCNCTCTTCGAACAGGCCAAATCTCACAGCCATACAACGAAACAGCCCGCACTGTAGCTTGATACACACGTCCCTTTAGATTCAGGGATACACCACTTTGACGCCATAGGTGTCTCAAATTAGCAAACGCGGCCCGAGCATTGCAGATTCGTGCATTGGCCTCATCTGTCACAGTACATTCAGAACAAATATAATTTTCAAGATAGAACTTCCAAGGCCCCTCCCTGGATTGTAAGTGGCGTGTTCAGTGACTGCATGTCAAGAATCATGACTTTACACTTTGTGGGCCCAAAGTGCACACTAAAGGAAGGAATAACTTTGGTCAGTTCACGCAAAAAACGCCAATTTTGTGAAAAAAAATTAATTGGAAAAATGAAGCAGAGAGGGGCCTAGGGCTAGCTTACAACAAACGTCAAGCAATCTGAATAACAACTGACAGCATGGACGCCACCGACATCGGCTAGCGCAATGTCGTTTAGTGTCTCAAGCACAGGGAGCCATTCGGATTACATTCTGAAAGACACTGCACCCAAACATTCCGTAACATCCCTTATTCCCTTCTGACATGTCAATTTCAATCGATCTTCAGATTCCCATCACTCCGAATCGGGCAAGGAAAGCAGCGTTTTTTTTCAGCGGGCCGCAACTCGTAATAGATGGTTCAGCTAAATTAGTCTGCCGTGCTAGATGCATTCGTTAAATGAAGTACCGTCTGTTTCATCCAAAACTCATCCCCTGATCCATTGGTTCCAGCTAACTCCAACTGTATCCTGACGGAATGATGGTCAAAGACCTGAAAAGTCTCTGATCTACGGGCAAAATGGCGAAGTCTCGCATCCATACAACAATACGGAATTGTGTAGTCTGATACACGCATCCTTTTATGCCCAGTGAGATGTCTTTTTGATATCACATGTGGCGCAAACTGGGAAACAATGACAGTCTTTGAGATTCGTGAGTTGACTTCGTACGTCACACTGTCATCAGAGCTAATGCAACTTCCGTGATAAGCACAGTGCTCTACAGCTTTCACTTATTCCTTGGATTCCTAGGAGCATGTCCAAAAATTATACATCCTCCACTATAACGCTGCACTGAGGGTGCGAAGCACATGCCGGAGGCCTGGACTAGCTAGGTCAGCTTTCCAAGCAGTGCTTGCGCTTCCTCCCCTCTTCTATCCGCGCATTCCGGATTAACAAGGTTCTTGCTTGGAGGGATTTGAAGATCGGGTTTTGGAGACCTTCCAGAGTTTACCTCAGTACCTCACCAATGCCGAAAGAAAACAAATGAGGGACACCAGCGTTTGCAGGAAAACTTATGGGGAGCTCTTACACATAAATTCTCACGCGCCCACAAGTGTGTGAATGCAAACAGCGCGGGGTGTTCGCTCACAGACACTGAGTATGTGGACGACACTGTTCCTCTTTCTTCAGATCCTTTGAATATGCGAATCATTTTAAGTAACCAAGATAATTCTGTCGCACGGTTTGGTAAACACTTCACACCAGCAGAGTGTGAAGCACTGCTACAAGATTGGGCAAGGTGTAACCAAAACTTCATGCTTGCAGATCAGTCAATTGATGTGCTAGATATGTTTGCTTATTTGGGCAGTTGTACGGGTTCCAGCAGACTGATGAGAGACAAGAATGCTCCTCGCATCGAGAGCCAAGGTCGCTTTTGCTAGCCTTCTGTGAACCCAGCGTGGTGATAGTTAGTATATCAAGGGAAGAGTATACAAACCTGCTGCGGTGGGATCCCCACTGTTTTATAGATCAAAGTAGTAGCCCCTACGTGCAGGGGACTACGAAAGCCGTCAGTGTTTGACCATCGGTATCCAAGGCACTGGCTAGTCTGTTAGGAACATTGGATTGGCAATACTGAAATACACCAAAAACCTTTGAGAAAAAAGGACTCTCACGCGATGGATGAGCTACCCACACTACATAGGCTACGATGGTTAAAATATGTACTGCGCATGCCAGAAGATTGTCAGTCTTGTGAAGCTCTTTTCGCCCCGTCTGTTGTTGAGTGAAAGCGACCGAGAAGTGAAAAGTCTATGACCTGATGATAAACTACGAAACCAATAACCAGTGAACTCAGTCGGGCTGACAACCACCGCCTCACTAGATACGCAGCCCGGGACTCAAATAATCAGTCACCGATGACACTGGAAGACGACGCAGTCAGTGGTATTCATGCACCGGAGCTATCGCCTTTAGTGTGTAGCTGCCCACTAAGAAAAAATCGTTCAGCTGTAGTACCGTTTAGGTGTTCAGCTATCATGCCAACGGCAGGGAGAACGACGGCTGGGATATTGTCAGGCTGTCGAAGCCTAGACAAGAGTAGTCGAGATACTGAGGTTGGATTCGAATCGAGGACCTTCCGTTCCGTAAGCTGGCGCCTTGACTACTGAGCTATCTTGAGCCGGCCAACTGAGAGCAATGTACAGTGCGTAATAACTGACCATGCCATCACTTCCCATGACTGACCGTATTTCTAACAGTCCACCGATTTCCATTAACATAACTAGAGTAGTTGAAACCAACGTAACCTTAGTACAAGGTTTACGGCTGATAAAGTGACTTAATAGCTGTTCGGAAAACTGTCGGTCCACCTAAACACAGAATTGACGGTTTCACATGAAGGCCGTTTGTTATAACAAAGACAGTTGGTCAATGATTTCATACAACGCATATACGGAGCCTGCGGCTTGAGAACCACGTAGGGATGACAAAAATGCAGATAATTCAGACAAAAGCCTATTGAAACCATCAGATATGAAAAAGGAGTACTGGAAGGGAAAACATAATCAGTTGCCATTGGGTAGTTTAGCTTAGTTTAACTCTGGTTTTGGACAAGAGAACATCACACACGAATAACAATGCAAATGTTCGCAGATTCGGCTCGGTAGGCTGTCGATTCTGGTCGTCGATTCGGGGTGCGTTTCTGAGAAGGAGAAGCGGGTTCTTGTGATGGTGGGTCTAAACAAGGTTAGTTGCACCCATAAGTGTTAAAATGATTAGGAACCAAGATGGTCTATGGGAAGGCTGGATAGTGAAGCACTTGTGGAGGGCTAAGCGATAAATCTAGGGAGAGAGCGGTACAAGTCGCGCTTGAGGGGTGACGATTAGTCTTGTATGGGTGTTCATTCTGTAGTAGAACAAATGTGAAGGTCACATTTTGGTCAGCTGGTTGAGTCGGAAACTGTATCCCGAAAGTTGGTGTTGTGGGAGAGAGTGAAAAGTTGACCGTGAATCCTAGAGTGAGGTTGTATGTGTACATGAAGCACTCTGGAAGTCTGCTGCGGTATTCCAGGGAGAATTAGCCGCATGAATTGTCTGGGGTAGTGGAACTTCCGGAGATAATTTCCGGCGGCTATTTGCCGAAACTTTCAAGCGTACCAAATTCGCGTTTCAACCAAGGGAGTCACACAGTTCTCCGGCGTTTTAACAGAGGGCACAGCAGTGTTCTGGACAGCTCTAAGATGGGGAAAGCTCTGCAGAAGAGATGAAAAATCTGGTTGTCTTCTTGGAGAAGCGAGTGCTCGAGATAGATCAGTTGTTAAGGCGCCAGCTTACGGAACGGAAGGTTCGCGGTTCAAATCCAACCTCCGCATCTCAACTGCTCCTGTCTTGGCATAGCGTCCTGGCAAAAAAATCGTTCAGTTGTAGCACCCTTTCGGCGCCTAACTGCCATGCCACCCGAAGGTTGCACGAGGGCTGGGATAATGCCAGGTTGTCCAAGCCTAGACAGGGGAAGTCGAGTGGCAGAGGTCGGGTTCGAAACACAGACTTCCGGTCAGTGAATTCGCGCTCTAACCACTTGTGCCATCTCGCTCAGTATCCCAGCCTTCGTGCCTCCTTCCGTTGGCATGGCGGCTAGGTACCAGAAGAATATTACAGGTGAACGACTTTTTGGGGAAGTGGAGGAAAATTAGAAGGTACAAGGTAGGTAATCTAAATTCCAGAGTATTCGTGTTGACTAACCATGAAGATGGCGACGGCATCCTTTCCTATAGATAGTGGAAAAGTGCGGGGATTTAATTCCGGTAGACATATGGAGTAGGGTAATGTAGGCAAAGACGGTTATGGTCCAGAATAATCATCGTTCGGGGCGAGATGGCCCAAGTGGTTAGAGCGCGAATTTGCTGACCGGGAGGTCCATGGTTCGAACCCGACCTCCACCTCTCGATTTCCCGTCTAGGCTTGGGCAACCTGGCAGTATCCCAACCCTCGTGCAACCTTCGAGTGGCATGGCAGTTAGGCACCGAAAGGGTGCTACAGACTAACAATTTTCATTTCCATGGTCCAGAATGCTCACCATATTAATGACCTGCTGCAAAATAGGAGGATCGCTGTGTAATGTGCCGACAGAAATCAAAGTGCTCGCCATCGCTGATTACAATCCCTTTTGTCTACTTTCAGATACGGCGGTGGTAACGAAGGTAGAAGACATTCGTGTATACCATACAAAAGGCCATAAAGCCCCTTTGTACGTTTATGTGTTTGTACTCTGCATTCTGCTGCTGTCAGCCCCGAACCCAACGTGTTCCGATGCTCGGACAATAAACTGATTAACCTGTTCTTGTGCTTCTGTGTGGATAGTTGATGAGAGCTACCAACTTACCGATACATTTATCTAACGTATCGCATCCCCCTTCTTCAGCTTCATCAGGCTGCTACCACAAAACACCGACAGTGTACACACTGACATATTACACACTGCGGTATATCTTTTAATCACCAGCATACCCAGTGGACACGAGCCGCGATATATCTACACAGAATTTTTACTCGATTGTGGGGACTTTCTCACCCCGTCACTTAATCACTCATCACTCGAGTGATAAGTGAATGAAGATCTAACAAACGATTCCCCACTAAAGGAAAAATTCCTGGTGCCTGGACGCATCCTTAAAGGTGGGTTCCAGTGGCACAGTAATACATTTTATCGCTTTGTTGACTAATCTCCACCCATCTATCGCTTCGCTATGCCAGTCAACCACATTGGTCGCCAGCGCCTTCACTACCACAAAGAACGACGCCTTACAGTCAGGCAGAAAACCAGGCGAGTTTGAGGATTACGAATGGAGTTTGTCTCAGCATCGACCCTCGTGAGACTCTGTTGGAGATAAGAAAGTGAGAAAACAATGAGCTACTAACGTGTACTTTGGAGGGACGGTTAAGGATAAAGTCAGAAAAACATCCTGATGGTAGGAAAATATGGTGTGGGCGTTTCAGAGTCCTGCAGTTCTGACGCTAAACGAAGAAGAGTTCTGTACCGAACCAAAGAATTTTATTCTATGGTGTGTTCGGAGGCGTGGTGGCCTGATTGAACCGTCAAACCAACAGTCGAACGTACAGAGATACACCGGCAATTAACCAGAGGGTGGTGTGCACTGATTGGTTGGAATATTGGTCAATCAGAACCGAGTTTTACGTAAACGCTTCTGTACCGAACCAAAGAATTTTATTCTATGGTGTGTTCGGAGGCGTGGTGGCCTGATTGAACCGTCAAACCAACAGTCGAACGTACAGAGATACACCGGCAATTAACCAGAGGGTGGTGTGCACTGATTGGTTGGAATATTGGTCAATCAGAACCGAGTTTTTTTTACGTAAACGCCTGCAGGCTAACCACCAACATCCCGACTCACATGCTTCTATGATTTATCAGTCCGTATAAATGTAACACTATCCTTCGGTATCATAAATGGCCCTCAGTCACCATTCTTTATTCCACGTCAGTGGGTGTCACGGTGAGTATAGTAACACTTTTCAATCATCGCATAACGGGTCCAACCATACCCACAACCATGGTCTAAGCAAATTGAAACGATAATGTGCAATTTGTAGTTGAAAAAGACTGAAGCGAGCGACCTTCCACCGATAAAACGGATGCCACTGTCTGGTTGAGACGTAGACTTGGCAAAACCGTGAAAGGTAAATATAGATTTACAAAACCGTGGTTCGAGTTAAATTATAAGGTGCATCCGAATAACACGTAACTCTGATAGCAGGAAATATCCGATAATAAAAGATATTTCCTGGCTTTGCCGACGCCCGAAAAATGCCTCGCTACACGGTTCATGCCCATAATTTTCATTCGTGTGTTAAATGCTTCGCTGCACGACAAGCTTCTTCCGGGCAAGCCTTCACGGAAAAGGGATAGATTGTACCGTTTTGTACCTTTATTTCGCTTCCATTATAACACTACGTATTTCATCAGTTGCATCATCGTTTTTCGTTTAAATACGAAAAACTGCAAAATCGCGCACTTGTACAATTTCACATGCCTCGACTCTCTCTTCTGATTTCGCTCGCGCTTGAAGCGGTCATTCGCGAGTCTCATGTGCTACCTCTGGTATCAAAACATTTCAGACCATCTTCGGAATCTATTATATGTGGGACCTGTCCAGAAGAAGACCCCTGGACCACCGTAATTTGATTATTGTTTAATCGCTGACCTGGGCCAACGGCGAACTATTTTAAAGAGAGTAATTGTTAGTGAGTCTGTTCCATCTGACCTCTTTCTTTTTATATAACCAACCTAGCGTTATTATCTTTATTTCTTCACCACACACTCCTGGTAAACTGACTAATTGGGTAACCAGGCCACTACGAGATACACAGGATCGCGGCTTTCTTCAACGTTTCCCGAGTCGGATCTGTTCTTGTCTTTAAGCAGCTTCTGTTCACCTGAAAGACAGGTGAAAAGGGGTTGTAGCGCCACTTGTCAGGTTCTCAGCGTGGATCATTAAGATTATGTGCGTGAGGACTAACAAAAAACAGCGTCTAAAGGTGCTTTGAACTGAGAACTAAATGCGGCGTTATCAATCGTCGGAGGAAGGTTATTCCAAGCACCAACTACCCAAATGAGAAAATGTATCACCTAACAAGCGCACCTGCAAGTCCATGCAAGCAGTACGGGAGAAGGTGGGCCATATCATCCGTCGAACAGCGAATCCCTTTTGGGTTGACTTGTATTGCTGCAGTGAGATGAACATGTTTGAAGGGAGCCAGATACTAAATTCTCGCGATGCTTTCTACCCAGTTCTCACTGGGCACAACTAAGGCGTTCACCAACTCTCCTCCGAGTGGCAAATCGGGAAGGTTCCAGTCCACGACCACCACTGTGTAGATTTCGCATCCATTTATAGAGTGTTGGATTCAGAACTCCAGGATTTCAGGTCGTCCGCCAAAATTACACATGGAAATGAAAGAAAATCTGAAAAGTCGTTGACGTAGATCAGAAACAGTGGAGCCTTAGGGAACTCCAATGTAGACCGGTGTTGTGGAAGCGTAGATGGAGCTTAGTTTTGCTCGGATTGTCCAACAGAAAAGCCTCCATCTAGTGTACGATTTTCTGTTTATTCTAGTAGGACCTGTATGTGGAGCATCGGGACGTATTGGGCTCGATCCGGTGCTGTGGAAAATCAAAAATATGACATCCAATATGGGTCCTTCGTCTCAAATTTGGGTTCAGTTGCCCATAAATGTGACAGCTTGATCCTACCAACCCCCGTAAAATGTTTATCAGGCAATGCCAAATACTTCAGAGACCGAAATGAATAACTGCCAGGAAGAATTCCAGGCCGAGAGGCTCATCGTTATGCTTCTTTTTCTTTCAGAGGACAGTAAACGATCAGGTCTTGTCCCTTTGTAGTGCGGTCCCCCAATGTTGAAATGCCTCCCCAGAAGATGTCCTCGCGACACTGCGTGTCCTCAAGATATTCCGACAGACGGGCCAACTGTACCTCAATTTTAGGGGGGCCACGCTTCCTCATATCAATACAGAATTTCGGTCTGAATAGATCAATATGTGTGCATTCTTCGTTCTTTGACAGCGCACAAAAAATCAGTTTTGTCTCTTCTACTACTTTGCTCTGAGGCAGTAAAATCTCCCCTCGAAAGGTCCGGTCATCTTCTCTTTGTGCTGGGATTGTTTGGACTCGCTTCATAGCTTGGGAGTTGTGCGCTCATTTTCAAGTTGCGTGTAATCGTTGGGACTTACTAGTGCAGCTACATAACATTTTGGTGATGAGTTGCATCGGTTTTTCACACTTGCTTCGGCTAAATTGGAGACACCACTTGAACAACAGCTTAAGATCATCGAAATGCATGCGCAGTTGAGGGTTCCCGCTACTAGTGCTGCGTCGGCTCGAGCACCAGGTGAGCGTTATGAGGGAAGTGCGAGAGGCGTATAGTGTTTAACTATGATCCATAGGTTAAAGCCACCTCCAAGACATTTTTCCTCTGCTACGAGGACCTATTACGGGCTGCTGTCCCTAGGCACGGAAAGTTCGGCCGTCGCTTGATGAATTTGACCAGTGAGAGATGGGAGATTACTGTTTTAGTGAAAAGTTGATGAAAACTGTATGCACTAATAACAGTTTTTACTGTGGCAGATAATAGTTTACAGTTACTAGTTGCGAACAGTGGAATGACTCAAATGGTGACCGATCCTTCCTGGATAACCCGTGAGAGATCTTGGGTGTAAGTCCGGACGGGGGGAAATGTCTTCCTCGCAGTATAGCTGATGCACGTGTTCCATGACTGTCCGTAAAATTGAAGTATTTGGCTGATTCGCTGCCCCCGCACGCGCACGAATTTGTGTGATGACTGTCTTTTGTCTTCATATATACAGGAACGTTTGACGTGTGTATGTTGCGCAGAATCATTCCGGTGCGTATCAGATGAGAACTGACTTGGTTGCGAGCGAGACATGGTTTGTCACGTGATTTGTGTGCTTGAGATGCAGGCGAATCGCGTGGCCTAGTTGAACGGATATACTAGACAAATCATGTTGGTTGATGGAACAAGGGAATGGCCATTGAAACTGCAATTTGGTTCCGCCACATTATACCCGATACGTATCTTTTGATGACACAACACAGACCCTGATGCACACTTTTAAGAAACGATCTCCTCTGTTCAACACGCGATACCGGTAGTTTAATTTGGTTGTAGACGAGTCACACGACATTTTGGCGCACGTTGGCACATACATTCGTGAATGCAAGCTTTTTACCTGACATTGCCCACGAACGACCATTTCAGACCTCTCATTTTCATATGCAGCCTTGAGTATTTCAAATTTTCAAGCGTACAGACGTGCCTATTCACCGTCTTGGGCAAGATCATCTACTGACACTAAATGCTGACGACGAGTACGAGCGGTTGGCCAACCTACAACATGGTTCCATGCTTGTCCAGTCTGGAGTTAAATGTGGTTCCGGAGTTCATGTGGTATACCGAGCTTCTAAACGCTTTGGTTCTCCCGCTCTGAACCGTTGCCCTTTAGTACTACCCAAGCTAGGCGGAACCATTTGTAGAATGAGAAGCCCTCATCTCCGGGCTGGTACCACGTCAGATTTTCCCTTACAAACAACAACGAGACCGAAGGTTACAAACAAGGATACTGGCTAGCACACTCATCCAGTACATTTCACGGTGCCTCCTATCAGCAGCCACGTTCCCAAAATTCCAAGCTGGTTTACTCCGCCTTGAGGCTGCTGGCTGATTTTCACCTCAGTACCGCCACCTGAACGGAAATTCCTCAATGTCCCGGCTGATGGCCGTGCGGTCCGACTGCCTGTAGATGCTACTTCGGACATTACTAATATAACGCGGAAAATTTGTCACGCTTGGGCCTCCAGAACTTCCATCAGTGCTAGTCATGCTGAGTTGTGGCCTTTCGGATGATCGCGGTACTGCATATCAGTCAAGGGAACGACATTCATCGGGTCTTGTTGCGTGACCGCCGTCAAAGTGAACCACCTTGGACGTGACTGTTTCGACTGTCTTGGTTTGAGAGATATCCCGATAAGTTCCCTCTGCAATGCTATCAGTTCTCCCGTTGCTGATCCAGATCAGTCCGGCAATATCACTGGGCGTTGCGCCAAGGTTTTCGGTCCTGGCATTGGTCACTGTTCCACCACACAAGCCACTCTTCTACTTCGACCGGATAATACCCCAGGTTTTCGCTTCCTCGAAAAGGGTGACGCCGAACTCCAGTGCCTCGAGCAATAAGGCGACCTCCATACAGTATCATACTCCGCATGGGCAGCCCCAATTGTCGAGGTGACAAAGTCACATTGGTCAATCCGCCTTTGTGTCGGCTTTTCAACTGGCTTCAGAGCGGCACCTTTTCCACTCCCGGTTCCCGATGATTTACTTATTATTATGAACAGCGGCAGTTGTTTCACCAAACTTGACCTGGCTGACGCATACTTTCAGATCGATGTTGCGGCGGACTCCCTGTCTCTGCTCACCATCAAACCGCACAGGCGTTGTGGAGTATAAGTCAGCCGGAAGGTCCGCGAGAGTGCGAAACCAAAATTCCAGGATCAGGTGATTTAGAAGCCATTCACAGATTCCAGTCCATCGATGTTTTGCCCACTTTTTATACTAGACATTTATTTACTTACGATGGTTTGCCAATTAGCTGTGACCACAAAGGCCAACGGCCTTCATTTCTTCATCAGACCTTATGTTGTCAGTGTTAATCCCCAGTTCGTTGAGCACATTTGATCTCCATCTACATGCTAGTTCCTACCGACGTTTTGCCACTGTCACATGCTTTCACAGTTCCATCTAGCCTACCAGCTCACCCGAGTGGCTAACTTATACTCGAAGCCCTCACAGAATGATTTGAGAACTCTGAGAATTCCCCATACTTGTTCCCAAAAACAAGTATTTGTCAACCTACAGCATGACAGCGCTTCTGTCTTCCTCCTCAAAGTAGTTGTTGGACCACGAGTTCCCAATAATCCTTCTTCCTAATGTGTTCGAAAAAGCATCTGACGGTCAAAAGACAGCTTCCGACCCCCTCACCTTTCGAGGCCGGTAAATATGGCGCTCAAAGTGAACTCAGACTGTTCGGTACTATCAATTGACATCTCCGCCTCCTTGTGCCAGAAATTCTCTGCTTGCACTACTAACAGATGAATCTCGGGTCAAGAAAGACATCTCAAAGCGCAGAGATCATCTGCACAAGATGGAATGTGAACTGCCCCCTTCCCAGCAATACAGCCTACTCCATGCTCTCACTCTGAGCGCAAAATTCAATCAAGACGATCCAGAAGACCGTTATTTCTCACTGACACGATTGCCTCTGAGATCTGTCAACGCATCGATTGCCATCATCATGTTCTATTACTCAAAGCGCGTGATCGAATTCCGCTTGAGCATACAAAAACTGCCAACTTCAGTGCATGGCATGCTTGACACAAATTAACGACTCGTTGAACTGCCCAGTAATAAAGCGGTGTGGGAACAAAAACAATGCCGTGCGCCTGACAACACCCCAGGCCCTGCTCTCTTCTACCGAAAAATTCCGGCCATAATAACTGGAAATTTTCGTACCCGGCTGCAAAGAAGGTTTACCGAGAACCTGTTGCCTAAATTCCTGTATTACGCCGCTGGAAGCTATCAGATTGAATCCTCCTCCATTCGACATCCCCGGGAGTAAGAACATTCAACGTGGCGCACTCACACATGCCTCATGCGCTTATTTTCCCGGACAATCACGCAAATTGAACCAACGTCCATACATGTAGGCATAACAGTCGAAGAACCCTCCTTATCAAACTATAATTTACAGAGCTTGTCGAATCACCTGGCCTCGTCGTCTGCTTGGCCCCAACCGTCCCTGATAATGGGTGGCGTACCGCCTGGCATGATCATAGTTTTACAGTCAGAATGGAGCATGACCGGGGGGGATGTGGGGGTGCGGATTGCTCGAAAAGAGGACAATGTCACAAACAGCGGGGAATATCTGATGAAATGATAATAGGTTCCTTTCCCAACTTGTGGGGAACAATGGGCTTGGGGACCGACTAGTTCAAAGACGATCAGGTGGCGTGAACTAAAACTGAAAACCATTGCTGGCGATAAGTGACCTTGGGTGGTTAGGTAAATAGCCGGAGTCACAACTTGCAAAAGTGGAGATGGAGATGAGATAATTCAAATTGGGAGCACATGGCAAGTTTTGTCTCAAAAATGTGGTTTAATCTGAAAGTAAACAGACTCGTTTGTCGAAATGTTGTAGGGAAGTCAGGTGCAGGGGAATAGGTTGGATGGGGGCAAGTTTCTAACACATAGGGCGACCCGAACTCCGTATACGGTTTGAACTTGTGCAAGGGGCAAGCCGAACTTGCAGCAGAAACGCCAGGTTAGCCAAATCTGAGCAAAAATTCATTGGGTATGGAAGAGGTCATCCCAGAGACTGAGCCGGATGAGAACTGCTCGAAGTTGTGGCTACAGGCTTCAGTGGGTGAGGGGTTGCGGTCGAGATTCTGAAGAAAGTAGTTGCGGAAGTGCCATCTCACTGGTTATGACAGTGCCATGCCATCATCGCACTAACATGCTTCGGTTTATGGACAGCCCCGTAACGGTCGTCAAGGGTCGGAGAAGAGATACGCGGTTCCGTGGCAGCTGGTTCTGAGTGAGACGGAGATTGACACGGAATCATGCAGATGTAGG
>NW_008752112.1:336230-337749 GCF_000715545.1 Opisthorchis viverrini
CCGATGTCGTCCGATTGTATTTTTTGGTGTTGTGGGACAAGTGACGACCAGAACAAGGCTAATCCAGCTACAGACAAACAGCAACGCAACCCTTTTTTGGTTTTTCTGAATTAAAGGCCAGGCCCAGAACCACCGGCGATGGGCGGTACACCCGTGGCACTGGAGGGTTGGCGAGTATATGAACGCACCATGGTGCAACGTAACAGGGCGACCCTCCATGTAGGGCGTACCCGTCCACCACACGAGGTTTTCATCCCTCGTGCATGCTACCAGATCTGCAAGGTGGGCAATGGGAGTAGAAAGGATATGTTCAGAGCCTGTGTACTATGGCTAGACGAAGACGAAGCATTGGTGTGAACCACTCTGTCAAGTAGAGATGCACTAGTGCTATATGCATGTGTGAATGATTGGGCTGTGGGACCAAGAAGTACTTCATTCATAGCGCATCTTCAGACCCACCATTTGATACGTGTGCGCTGCGCGTGTTCAGGGGATGTAGAATGGTTCGGGACAGCATGGAACTGAGGCTTTAGTTTGGCTAAGGTTAGTTCAACCCAGCCAAAGCAAAGCACCAGCAATTCAACAGAGCTAACAGAGTTACTCGGGGATGGAGCCACGCTTGAAGAGCCAATAATAATTGGGCTGGGTACAAAAGCTTAAGGCCGGAGGAGGGATATGCAACCAGGTCAGCGGAGACGAGCATGAGAGAGATAAAGTTGCAGGTTATAGATAAAACATTTGGGAGGGTGGTTGTCGCACTTGTGGACTAATGCTAAGGGTTTCTGGCTGGTAAGTGTAAGTGCCAGGACCTAATAACCGGACAGTCAGGGTGAGTGCGCAGATTAGAAGTGCTTAGGGCCTATTTCAAAAAGCGTCTAGTGCAAGCTGAGGCGCGAAAAGGCACTCAGCTCCCTCAATAGAAAGGTAAGAATCGATGGCATTTCGAAGGCCAACATGGGATGAGATAGTCCGGATATGGGAGGGGAGCTTGTACCATATTTTAGAATAAAGGCAAAGGAAAAAGTTTTGTCTAAAGACAGTTCGACATGTCGACAGTGCGAGTGAACATCCTGAGTTACGGATATTATAGAGAGTACAGGAAGAAAATTCAGGGCAGCAGTGAGCTATGTAAGCCCGCCGGTAGATTAGGCAATACAGAAGGGCTAGATTCAACCAGATGCGCCTTAGCCATAATGGATCCAGCCCAAGTGACATGCAGCAAAGACGATACAGTAGTGTGGATGACACCGGAAACAGGATCTCAGCAAACGAGTGCTGCACCTTCTCCACAGTAGTCCGACATGTCTGTGAATACTGTGAGGCGAATTCAGGGCTGGATTCAAGAATGGGTCTCAAACTTGTTTAAAAATGGCAATTAAACAGGATTTATCATGGAAGGATCGGCGAATGTAAGCGCAGAGCTTGAGAGCTCTAGCCTCTCTGTACCTTACATGTTGGTTGAAGCTAAATGTACAGGAATACCTAAGGCCTAGGTCTCTCACTTCGGGAAGAGTAGGAA
>NW_008752112.1:348671-349043 GCF_000715545.1 Opisthorchis viverrini
CTTCGACCAGGTCCCCTACCCCTCCCTGCTACACAAACCTACGTTGGTTGGCATCACGAGAACCTTATTTCATTGGTTCGCCTCCTATTTATCAGACAGGGGGCAAATAACGCAAATCGGGGACATTCGCCTCCACGCAAATAACGCAAATCGGGGATATACAATCGCCTCCACTACTGATCACTAGCGGAGTCATCCGAGGAAGCATACTACTGTACATCAGTGACGTCTTCGGCGCCATATCCCACGGTAAGGCCTTCCTCTTCGCGGACGATATAAAAATCGCGTACACATTCCCCACCTCCGCAAAAACCCTTGCCTTTCACCAGATTAAACAAGAACAAGATTCACTGACTCGCTGGTCAAACGACT
>NW_008752113.1:0-3790 GCF_000715545.1 Opisthorchis viverrini
TAACTTAGCCAACATTCGAGGAGCTTTCCTGAAGCGATAATCGCTACGCTCTGTTTTGGTGCATTTGAAAGATCCTTTACTGGTTTAAAGGATTAGAGATTGCAACGAGTGTACTAAGTATCACATAGGACAAACTGCCAGAGAATCGCACACCAGAATCGGTGAGCACAAGATAAGGATAAACAAACCTTCAAGGAATGTAGAAGAATATCAAACGCTGGCCAAGGACTCAGCGATGGCTCAGCGATGGTACATGCCTTGGACACGGGACATAGAATAGATTTGGGGAATGTGGAAGTTTTAAGACGGGGACTGCGATTCACACCGGCAGCTGATAGCCGAGGAAATTACTAAGCATTACCGCGTGAATAGAATCGAGGGTGTGGAACTGGCGAGCATATGGAAAGCGGTCTTAGAAAGCCGGGTTGACATGTGACTGTGTGGTTGTCAACCCATGTAGAATCATTAGCAAAAACTTTGGTCGGGGGTGGAAATTATAACCCGACCAAAGGTCACAGCATCCGTCTTACACAACTATCTTAGCACTATCTTATCCACACGGGTGGACGGAAATTCCAAACGTCGGTTCTAAGCCACGGAGTGTGCTGCACCAGGTTGCCTCATGTTTCAGTTAGTACGATATTCGAGATATCGCGATGCATATATAAATGTGGTACATTATTCATACGCTTGCTAGGAATTCTTTAACAGCCCACGACCGGTCCGGTCTCCCTTCGGCGCTCATCAGGTAGACGCAGTCCCTGTGTCTCAGTCAACCTTGTGTTCCACTTCAACCCAAATTGCACGAAATTAAATTATTACACTCATTTGCAAATCAATTTGGTTTTTCATTTAGCCAGTCAATCAATTTATCAGTTAGAAACCATACACCATGAGTACACTGGTTCCACTTCACCGGAAGGCGAGAGATTGCGGGGAGATATAACGAAACACTGGGGGCGACGTCATATTCAGTTAGTTGATAACCAGAGATAACCAGTCAATTGTAGCACCCTTCCGGTGCCTAGCTGCCATGCCACTCGAAGGAAGCATGAGGGCTTGGATACGGCCAGGTTACCCAAGCCTGGACAGGGGAAGCCGAGAGGCGGAGGTCGGGCTCGAACCACAGACCTTCCGGTCAATAAATTCGTGCTCTAACCACTTGAGCCATCTCGCTTTCGTTCAGTTAGTTAGGGAACGGGGTACCTACGCGTTGACGTCAACAACTTTGATGCGCGAACGCCACTGACTGCGCGATCAGGGCCATTTCCGCCAGTGTCATTAACCATTCATGAGTTGGGTCCGGGGTTCCCCACTCAGGGAGGCGGATGTTCTCGGCCCGACACATTTTACTGGTTAGTGTTTTCATACTTCTTTGCCGAGGGGAGACGAAACGTCCAATCAGGACGCAAAAATATGTAGTTGAAGGGCGCGAAAACCCTGTACTACTAACTCCGATAACGGAAGTCAAAACAGTTTATTTTTTCGAAACCATGAGGGTTTGACGCAATAATTCACGGAGTGTTCTTATTCAGAGTGAGCTTTTCCTGGGGGTATCGATTCTTAAAGTATTCACTTCTTACGAAGGCTTAGAATTTAAATATGAAGTAACAGTCACGGAAACCTGGAAGCGTTTCACGTTCGGGTCACATGAAAAGACAGCACCAGACACGAGACCATTGACAAACTATCAAGCTACGTATCGTGAACCATTCACATGTCACATGAACGTAACGAACGAAAGGATGTAACTTTAAACGAATTCAAGTCACGAACAGCTCACTCTAACGCACAAGATACAGTTCGCTCTCAAAATAGTGTCATTCTTGGTGTCGTGATGGACAGAGTGAGAACGTGTTCGCTCTTTGACAAATTGTCATATCAGGCGCCTCTTTTGGGGTCAGAAGCGAATGAGGAATGTAACCTGGCCTTCAGAGTACCACTGATGACTGTCGCGAGACACTAAAGTACTCAGATCTGGGACGAATTTGGTATCGCTCAAAGCTGACTTGATTCTTCAAATGCAGATCAACAGACACGTGCCCTTCAATTCATTTGTCAAGCGCACGCTTATTTTCGTTGTGGTCTACCGGATACCCATGCAATCAAGGCAACACACGGTCGCGGTGATAGTTACGTGAGTGAGCAGTGCCTTTTCACTGATCTTTATCTATAGTTGCGCGCGTCCCCCTAGTGGCTGACATCTTGCCCGATCACAACTACCAACCGAAGCCACAGAATGGATGAACAGGCATGTGAGTTGTAGTCATCATCACGATAACACCGGCTGCAGAAATGATCTGATTCTGGCGACGGATCAAGTTTCCGGCTCACAAACCGTTCCAGCTGCCACAGCTTCGTTCGCCGAGCACTAGTAAAACGACGGAATGGGAGCCACAGGTTGGAAGCGATGGATGTTGGCGAATAACTTCTGTGAAAGCCCAGAGGAGTTGTGGGACTGGATCAAGTGACCGTACAGTGAAAAGAAACTCATACCCTCATTTGCGAACTAATTTGGTTTTTCGAGAGACCCACTTGGAACCCACTGAGTCTCCCGTTTGTGATGTTCTCAGGCAACTGAATGTGCTGCACCAGGCCGCCTCATGTTTCAGTCGCTACGATATTCGAGATATCGCGATACAGATATATTTGTAATGCACCACTCATAAGGTTGCTGAAAATCCGTCCACGACCGGTTTCGCCTTTCTTGGGGCTCATCAGGCAGGCGCAGTCACCGAGTTTCCGTCAAATGAGTGTAGTCCGTTAACTTCGTGCAATTTGGCTTCAAGAAGAACATAAAGTTGACGGAAACTCGGGGACTGCGCCTACTTTATGAGCCCCAGGAAGAGCGAAACCGGTCGTGGGCTGTCGACGAATTTTCAGCAACCTTGAGTAGTGCATTACAGAGACTCATATCCTATTAGACTACCCTAGTTTACTGATCAGGCAACGGTCGTCAGCGAGCAATGTTTACTGAGTCCTCAGTTGGAACCAAAATAGGTGACGCGTTTTCAATGAGATACACAAATGGCTGACGTTTTTGCAGCAATGAGGCTAGCGATACACTACCTGGATGTCAGGTTTACTCAGGCCTGGCCGATTCGCCCTACGGTCCTTCCAATGTACCAGGTCGAACTAAAAAGGTTGTTTGACTTTTCGCATGTGATAACAAAAACAGGGATAGTCTTTCAGGTGTGCCTAGTTGCCAGGCCACCTGAAGGATACACGGGGATGAGATACTGCCAAGTTGCCCAAGCACGGACCGAGGCAGTCGAGATGCCGAGGTTGGGTTTGAACCACAGACCTTCCGGTCAGTAAGATCGAATCTGAGCTATGCGGTTGTACCCGTCTGACTTCTGCATTCAGTTTGCCACACAGATAGGAATACTTTGGTCCGAAAAACAGGGGCCGGCCTTAGGACCTGGTCAAAGGGAAGATCCCCATTGGACAACAATTGAGTCAAGTGGGCAACTGTTGGAAATGTGTTTTCCTCTGTACCGCGGATTATTCGTTCTTTATGGGAGCCAAGTTGAAATACAATCCCTTCACAAGGGGAAACTTGGGGTGAAGACGTGGGATTTTCACGGTGTGATCTTAAACAAACAAAATTTGGCATGGTAGTAAACTTTTGCAACCCTCAGGTCGACTGCACTCCGGCAATAAGAGGATTAGCCTATAAAGGAAACTACTCACAAGGTTGCTGAAAACTCCTGGACAGCCCATGACCGGTTTTGCCCTTCTTGGGACTCATAAGGTAGACGCAGTCCCCGAGTTTCCGTTAACCTTATGT